>NC_061523.1:4260000-4465000 GCF_022379125.1 Scophthalmus maximus | reverse complement strand
TCCTACAACGCAACATACAGAAACACAACAAATGTCACACAAGACATGATATGCTAATTCATCACTACCTTGTGTAATGAAGAGTAATTTAATGTTATTAACATGATGTAACACAACAAACTGTAATTTGCTCTATCTCAACACGACTTATACAATATGCCAACATATGATTTCCTTACATTACATGACGTAACATCAAATATAATGTGCCAGAACATGACAGGACGTAACAATGAAGCTACATGACATGGTATGACATCACTTTCACTGTTGTTCATTGGACACTTGCTGTCACTATGTACAGATCTGCTGATGAATTTGTAAATTTTTTTGTTCAAAGGCGATCTGCAATAATTACGCGGCCTCCGCTTCATTTGTATCACGGCACAACGTCATCAGTCAATAACGTGGGTCTCAGACATTTTGGGATGTAGCAGTGCACCGTACAAAAAAAAGAGTAATAAAATAGCATGAAGGGATAATCCGTCTTATTTTCAACCTACAGTAGGATTTTTGTGTTTTCTTCTCCTTTTTTTCTGTAAATATAAGAAATATAAATACTTTAGCTAAAGGCAGCTCCGTATACTGGCCGAGTCAAGACAGAAGTAGGAGATTCGATGATCACACCGCTGTTACCAATCCGGCTTCAGACTGAGTTAAGCCCCCCCACCTAATCACCATTTATACACTGAACCGAGAAATAAATAAATGTAGAACTGTAGAACTAATTTATTTCTTTATTTATTTCTTTATTTATGTGTTTCTTTATTTCTATGTCATTTTTTGTCCTTCGTAGACACGGAATGTACAGCGTGACACAGTCCACTGCACGGGCCGTTCTTGACAGGTTTAGCTTGTGCATGAGGCCTGGGGATGTGAAGATATCCTGAATTACACTAGAAGAAGAAGAAAAAAGAGCCAAGATTGTGTAAGGACCTTCTCTGTCAGCTTGTCTGCCATCCACAGATCCCCCACTGCGGACCCGTGGACATTTTACGAGGCCATAATCGCAAGCTCGCCTCATTCAAAACCACATTGTGGTTGTGGGTGCTCAGACATCAGACGCGTCTCTTTGTTTTAAGTCCACGCATCGGAACAGAAGTTCCACATTCTAGTTTGCCAGACCTTTGCGTCTAGACGGAGGGACCATCAGGGATATACAATCACCTTTATTGCACAGTGACAACCGTCAGGATCTTTAGTCATCTTGAATGCGAGGAGTGACGGTCCTTAAGTGTATTTAATCATCTTCGGTCTGGACTCTAAGGCACAGTCAGAATGTTTCTTAAGTCTCCATCAGCCTCAGGTCTAGACAGTGGCATCGTCAAGGGTCCTCCATCACCTGACAAAAGGGCCATTTGCTTCACACCAAGTGTGTCGTGTGATATTTGACAGTTGGGACCCGGTGCGTGTTAATGCCACAGGAAAAGAGGGCTGCACACGGTGGAGGATTTAAAGGTCGAGGAACTTTCTGTGCACTGAATCATTTTGTGAAGGAGACAAGAGGAATGGAGGCTTGGCAGTGGGTCACAGCGAAACCGTCAGGTGACCGAAGCCCATTTGCAAATGAATTTACCTCAAAGTGTCTGCAGTCCGTTTTGACAAATCAACAGCATCGGACATTCAAAAACATGCAGTGGCCCTGTCTCACACCTGACAACAAAGCATGACGTGTGTACATTGTTTTTAAACTAAGTAAAGAGCTGTATCGTGAACAATATCTGTAGAATGATAAAAGACCAGAATAGAAATGGACCACCCACTGTCCGCGCTCGGCTTCGTGAGACAATAGACGATTTACCTAACGATCCTGGTTCCGTCAGCCTTGATCACTGCACGGATTTTCAGAATGTCCCCAAGCGCGAATATTTGGAAGGGGGATTTGATTCTTGCATTTTTTGTTTTCGTTTTGTACGTGTAACTGTGGTCCTGCCAGTCGAGTGCTGTGCAGCGCAGTGTGCGTGTAGACCTCCCTATCGGACACGTTAGGAGACGTGTTTGTGGCTAATGCTAGCGCTCGCGACTTTAAGCTCCCTCGGTAGTTGCGCCCGTCTACCATTTTTCACAAATCGCGTCCTGGTAATATGTGCCTACATAGGTACATTCTCTCTCACTACATGACACATTTGCCCTTGTAATAGGTTACTTAAAGGAGGCGAGATAAAATGAAATATATTGAAAATTTCACAATAAAAACTATCTTGTTCTTCTTTCTTTTTTTTTAACTCCCTCAGAGAAAACACGTGTATGACATCGGTAGACCCATTTCTTCTGGTTTCGCGGACGGAGATGATCCAGCCATGATATCTGGACACACGTGATTTCCCACCTGCGACAAAACCAACACTGAAAATGTGTTTGCTCTGAGGGGACAAACTTACATTCTACACAAACAGGTGGAGACGAGTGGAACTTTGAAAGCAGCCTTGCCGCGGTTTGTAAGTCTCCTCAACTTGTACTTTGGGTATTTTTTTCCTGGATAAACTTCACCATTGTGATTGGCCCTGTGGAAATAACACCGGCGCAGAGAACAAGCGCCCTGGGGGAAGAAGCCAGCAGTGTAACACGTTGGAGATTTGACACCATGTACTGTGGCGGGTGCTACTTTGTCCCTTCACTGCTGCCATAGTGTGAGCTTGTCCAGAGGGGCCTCGACAGTGCTGTCGTGTGCTGCCTTCTTCTTAACAACTGATTTCACACAGCCTCACACACACACACACACACACACACACACACACACACACACACACACACAGATGGTGTGATGGTGTCAGGATCTGTTGCCGCGCCTGTCACCAATGTGTGGTGCTCCCATTGTTCCTCAAAAACACACACGTGTTAATGTACAGACATACGTGTGGGCAGGATAGAGAAAAGTAATAAAAGTAAAAAATCCATCTTGTCCTCACCTTTGAGCGTCTGCTGCGCCGAAAGTAATGGATCTATGGGGGGAAATAAAAAATCAGAGAGGTACAACCCATTTGATATCTTTTCACTGATGCAGATCAGGTTATTATATCATCTCCCCTTCCCACACTGAGTGGTCGCAGGAGGCCTCCGTCTGGTGTCAGCTGAAAAAACGTTTTATTTCCACCTCACCTGGTCTCAATTCACTCTCAACCGGCTTTCAGTTAGCACGGCTCAGAGTGTCAAAAGAAACGACATTTCACGCAACAACGACGGAGGCTTCGCTCTCGGTCGCCCTCTGTGCTATTTTGTTGAGTTGATAGAAGTTTTGTGATTTAAAGAGTCTGATAAGGTCACTGACTTTGAAATAAATCGACTGGGAGAGAGCAGACCTTTACAGACCAGATGAAACCTTGATGAATTTAGAAGCTGACACCAGTTTCAGGAAGTGGTCTTTTTATCATTGATTTTGGACTTCTTGTTTTTTTTGTTTTTTGTTGTGTGTGTTCAGCTTGAGATAAAGACACAATGACAAGACCCCGACTTTGCAGGTTTGACCTCAGCATTTCACAGGAAGAAATCTAATCATATTTTGGCAAATGATTCATTCAAGTTGATAACTACATGTTGAATATAGGAACGGATTTGGAGAAAGCAGAAAAGACTTTGCCGTTTGTAGTAGGCTAGTGTGATATTTAAAAAAAAATTGTTTTGCCGTTTTTCACTGGATTTTATTTCTTTTGGGCAGGTGGAACGATTTTAATCCTGAACACATCGGTAAGTTCACCTCCACCCAACTGCTGTTTTTACTCGCTTATCTTTTTGTGATTTAAAGCCGGTATGGTGCGGCACCTCAATGTTTTAGAGTGGATTTCAGATACTTTTTTTCATGCTCAGTGGAACATTTGCTGTACATTTAGTGTAAAAAGGGAGTAAGTTAAGTGTCTCTTCTTTTTTGTAAATCTGAAAGATGGAAACATGCGTACACCAACACATAGTTACAGCTACAGATGTTCTCTTTTGAGCTGCAGCCATATTTGTTTACATTTTGGCAGATTATCTGTCAAACTCAAGGGGTGGATGATGGACCAGTCAGTGCCCCGGGGCCTCGGACTTGAACATCAGGGCCCTTAGTGTGCACAGTGCGAGCTGACCACCAGGCCCCTGTGTGCTTAAATGGTGAGTGGACCACAAAGGGCCCCCACACCCCTCAGCACTTACAATTTGAATGCCCTATGGTGTTTAAAACATAAACTGACCACAAGGGCCCCTAGGACCCTGGGGCGTAAAGCATGAGCTGACCACTAGGGTGCCCGGGGCTTACAGCGAGCGCTTACAAGGGACATACATGGGGGCTTCAACGGAGACGCTTATCATTTACCTTGAATATGATGACAAGCTTTTCCACTGGATACATTTCACTGGAATGGCACTGGAGGTCATGATATTCTCTGGAGGTGGGAGTCAGACTGAATGATATTAATGTGTTTCATGTCTGTGTGTTCTGCTTTGACTGAGTTATGTCTCAGGGAGTTATGAGGGAATGAGAGGAGTTTGAATGACTGAAACTCACCTCCCCTGCTCCTGCTGCTGAATGAACGAGTTAAATAACAGAGGAGCACAGGGAAGATTTAATCCGCCAAATCCCTTCCTACTGTTAATCCCATTCAACTGACTTTAGCCACATTTTGCAGTTTTGGTGGACAAAAGACAAATCTGATAGCATCTGTCTTGGTTTACACATGACAATCAGACTCAGCTCTCTTCCAGTCCATAGGTCAGTATAGTTATACATCTGAAGCTGTTTCGTAAATGGCAAAAAAAGAATAAGAAAAAAAAAGCATTACATTGAATATGAACCATGGGGAAGATAAATGCTTCCTCATCAACACGTCACTGAGTTCTTGAACTGATCCAATAGAAACCAATGACAGCAACTTGGTGGAAAGAAAAGTGACAAAGAAAAGCTGAGATAAAGAAAATAACTATATATATATATAAATAAATAAATAAATAGTTATAAGGCTAAGATATGACTGTGAATTCATCCAGGATCAAGATAATCTGCGTTGCACTTTGTGACCATGAAAATAGATGAAAATTTAAACAGAGTTACAAAGCGATTGAGCACTGCCCAAATAAGAGGCAACCGTCTCTGAACTTGAATGTGAACTGTGAACATGCTGAAAATATAGGCATTATATATATAAATGTTAGATTTCTATACAATACACACACAACAAAAGATGTTTTAATTTTTATTTCCAGGGAATACGTTATATCCCCTGCTTCAAGCCAGGTCAAGTTTCTTTATTAAGCACATACAACAACCACAGTGCTGTACATAACTTGACATCATAGTGACATATTAGATTAAAATGCATTAAAATAAAAATATATCAATAATAAAATGAAAGGCTAACAAGTGAATGAAAACAATCCACACAAAACAGGACAGGCAGAAAGCCTGAGAAAACAGGTGAGTCGTCAGTTTCACTGTCTACAGAAGGGGAACCCTTGCATTGTCAGAAGGGGCAGAGAAGCTAAGAGATGTGAATCTTTATTTGTTTTAAGATTTTAAAAACAAATAAAATAAGCTTAAGCTGAATCTTATGCTTTACCGGAAGCCATTGTAGAGATGCAAGTACAGGTGAGATGCCGTCTCTCTTCCTGGTACCAGTGAGGAGCCGAGCGGCTGTATTCAACCATGGAAGTAATTGCCCTGTTTTCTTTTCATACTTTTGTGGAAGAAAAGGAAGCGTCGCACCTCACATCTTGGGGCCTTACAGGAGGTAACACAATTTTTTGTTTTTGGCTCTCATGGAGTCACCAGACGTGAGGTCCACATCTGGACACTGTCGGAATAATGAGATAAAGTCCAGGTAAATGGGGAGGAAATATTGGACTTACATATGAAGTGGTGCTTCGTCTCTGGCCGATGTAAAAGTAGGAAGTCCTTTGCCACGCTGGTTAGGCTACCAGTCAGTTCTGCCCCATATGGGACAATTAAACAATCAACACAGATTTAAAGATCTGGAAAAATCTATGTGTTTGATTCTAAATTAGTGTGTGTCTCCTGATGTAGCGTAGCTGCACCACTGTGCACAATTTTACACTTATTCCAACCGATTTCTAACAGAAATGTCAAACTATTTCAAAATAAATGATGACCATTTTAATGTTATTTTATTTAAACTGTGGGTACTGTGAACTCCTAACTAACACTATCAGTTTGCGTTGTGTCACGGTAATGTTGTGGACAGCTCTCAATGACAGTGGTGTTGCCCCCCCCCCCCCCCCCCCCCCCCCCGCCCCCATCACTGACCCGTGTAATATTTGAGCGGCTGCCTGGATCAGAGGCCTCCCTGGGTGGAAACGATGACAGGAGGGCGTTTCACCAACACCGAAGAGATGACCATGCATGTCAATTAGAGTCGCTCTAGGCCTAATGTTAAGATAAAGTTTAATTGGTATTTCTTGTTGACTGATTCACTCTACTCTTACCCCAACCCCTTGTCTCTGTCAGATATGCCTCTTGGTTCATATACTTAATTCATTTTCCTGCCCCTGCTTGTTATCCTATCAGTATAACATTGCATTACAGGAGTGCCTGTATTAACCTGCTACAGGACCCCTGGGTGAGAATTAGCTGCTGCCTGAGTCTCTATTAACCTCCCTTTCTTATCCCCGACTGTTCATTGTGAATGAAGTTTTGCTGTGAGGTTATTCAATCAAAGACATACTCATCAGGGAAAATGAGCAGCGTTTTCTGCAAACGCATTTAATGCAGTGTTCCATTATACCTCTGAACTCGGACCCCGGAAGTCGGGGTGGTGATTTTTTCCGACCTCCCGAGTCGCAGTGGAACCGGAACGCAGTACAACATGACGACTTACACAAAGGTCCGGTCTCCCTAATGTAACTATATTTAACTCATTCAAAGTTGACGAAAAAACATTGGTTCTTTGTTGCAGGTGATAATACATATGTATATTAACACATAGTTATCGACAATATATTACATTTTTGTGAATACACTCTACTAAATATTACACACTGAAGCTTTAAGCAATTAAAATTATTATATTTTGTGTAACAAGTTTCCTAAATTTGTAGCCTTAAATATGCAAAATATCTAACATATCTAGTTACAAAGTTATCTAACTTAAAATGCACACATTTGTATAATTCTTTACAACAGACACATTAACCTTGTTCAAGTTGTCATATTAGAGCCAGATGTTTTTACTGAAGGTGTTTAGGATTTGATCTGAAAATACTCCAGGAACACTGTCAATTTTCACTGTATTTTTCGCAATCATATATTATCTAAATCAGGCTGTATGAGAAAAGTGATTTTAAAGACACATTTTTTTGAGAATTAATTCCATACATGTAAACCAGTAATTATAGACAAAATACATAGTATAAAGGAAATGAGAAATGAGTTTATATCCAATAACATTGTGCAGGAGTGAGGAAGCGTTACAACAGTACCTGTGATAACATGGTGCAGAAACTTGTGTGCATCATATCATGACACTGACATCAGCTGCTCAGACTGTACACACGCACGCACACACACACACTACAGATGTGTTTATGTGTGTGTGCCTAAAAACTGGGAATTACTTCTTGAGCACAGTGCAGTTTATCTGCCAAATTAATATTGGCTGGTAATTAAAACCAAGAGGCAATAACTGCAAAGTCATATTGATGATAAATTTGCTCTCTCAGCGGTTCTGTCTTTGAGGCTGGACTGTGTTTGTGTGCAGACATGCGTGACTGTGGAGGAACTTCAGATAGCATGAGGCTCGTTCCGCCAGCCGTGGCTTTTGTAATTTTACAGATGGCTGTGCTAATACAAGTAAACACGACTCAATCCAGCACTGGTATACCACATCCAAGAGATGTACCAACATCCTCATCGGCTCGGCCTTATCACAATTGTGAGGAAGATTGTAAACAAGTCACCTTCCACAGTGGAACTGGTGCAGCCTGTCACCTGCAGCACTTCATCTAACTGTTGCTGCTCCTTAGAAAAACGAAATGTTTTGTAAAAACATGGTGATGAACAATAGTTGTCAGTGCTACTACCAGAGAAAAAGACATTGCGTTTCTAGTGACTATATACATATATATATATATATATATATATATATATATATATATATATATATACACGATTTGCATTTGTTTTATCTAATGAAGAGATGTGTTGAATGAAAGTACATTTTATGACAGCTACTTTTTGATCAATGTAAATTTGATCCACAGGGGTGATCCACAGGGGTGCTTCTTCAAGGTGCCCTTCTCCCAGTGCGCTGGGTTTTGTAGCCTCCTCTAGCTTCTTTTCTGATCCGGTGTGTCTTCTGCAGAATTTCAAACGAAGGATTTTTGGAGGAGTTCTTACTCCCTTCCTTTTAGAAACCAATGACAGACAAAAGGAAGTGGCCTAGCAATAATTCCTTCATACTGGGGCCACGGCAGCCTCGTCTAGTCGTGTCTCGGGCCGATAAGGCTTTCTGGGGGCTTTCTGTCTCTGTTGTCTGTCAGAGTGAATGTTTCCAAGGTCATGGCTGCACACATTTTGGTATCGTCCCTTTGGAGCATGTTGAAATCATTTTATATTGTTTGCCTCTTTTTGGAGAGGGGGCTCAGTAACTTTCTCAAACTCTGTCTCAGTCACTTCCTTTCATTACATTTCATTCAATTCAGCAGATCATCTCTATTGCTCCCATTCTCCACCTTTATCCACTCACTTCCACTGTGCAAACATTTCTTTTTGCATGCTTGTGTATGTGTGAGGGAGTCTAAGTGTGCATTTGGGGGGTTATTTTCTGTGGAGACCCGCAGCAAATAAGGGGATAGAGGAGCAGTGCACAATTGGCTGGGTGCTTAACTTACTTTACATAATTGTTGCCTATAAATGCATTCCCAGCATCAGGGGTTTAAGCACCTGATATGCTTAACGGAGAGAGTGAGCGAGAGAAATGGGGGGGCTGAGGTTGTCGTAAGCCGTCCTGGCGATGGAGATGGAGAGGAGGAGAAAGAGGCAGAGACGGGTTGCACGGGGAGATGAAGGAACAGGGAAAAGGAAAGCAAGCGAATTAGGAAGCTTGAAAACCGGTACAGTCGGGCCGCCCTGTTGCCTTCGTTAAGCTACATTGCGCACGCCTTACTGAAAGCTTTATTAGAATTTACAGGAGAAATGACCCACACCTTCAGTGTGCACTTCCTAATCCTATTGTTCACTGATGCATGTGTGACACACACTTTCTAACTGTGAGATTGTACACACACACAAACACACCGAGGCGCAGACTCATGTTAGCTTCAACGCAGGTCCATCAAAATAAAAACTGAAACTAACAGTTATATTTTTTCATCATCATTTAATCTACTGGTTAATTTCTGGAGTCATTAATAATTAGAATAAGTCATCAATTAGATTCATCCACACCCTGAGGTGACATATTCAAATAACGTCAAACCAATGAAGTAATTTCCGTTTTTTTAAGTATACTACTGACATCATTCTATTACATATAGAAACAAATTATCATGTGTAGCCTTTATGTATACATATATAATAAGATAAATATTAAGGATCAATAATACAAAATAAACACAGATCAACAGTGTCTAAATTATATTAATTTTGATGAGAAACAAAAACAAAAAGCCTATATGTCACTTGACCGGACCTCCAACAGTGTAGTACCATCTACTGAACTGAAACACCATGGAGTATATTCCTCGTGTTCCGCAGATTTCCCAAATTGGTTATCATTTTCAATGACCTATATTAAAAGTGGCATCTCTTTATCATGCTTTATGGCATACGTCACACTACACAACTAGAACTTGAGCTAGCAGACACCTATAAGAAAAAGTATGGACTTTATGAGCCAGTGAGGAAAACCTTATGAGGAAATTATCCGAGGAATTTAAGAAGAGGAAAAGTGAAATTGACCAAGTAAGAAACAGGACAAGAATGAATATTTAATTTGGCAAGAGCTTAAGGAGGATAAGGACCACAGGACAGATGCCGACCTGGCCTTGTTGCTATTGGACAAGTGACAACAATGACGACAATCCGACAGAGGTGAGTTCAGTTTCAACGCCTGCAGAATAATTATTGAAAGGATTGAAACATAAACTGTGACCTTATCGTTGTCATCTCAGTTATATGGACATTTGCATTCTCTTCCCGATGCCAGAACTGATCTGAGGCCGTCATCCAAATGAATCCGATTATCCTAAGCCAAAACGTTTATTAAGTCTCGGAAGTTTGAAATCTTGAAAACCTCATGATGTTGTACTGTATAATGCATATTATGTGCAGTATGTGCCTATGACATTATACCATTGTATTTCATCACACACATACACACAACCTTACTACACAAAATATGGGCTGAAAACACAAGCATTTTTTCAGCTCCACTAAAATTGTCCTTTTATTGTTATATTATGTCGCCAACTATTAAAACTATACTGTCATATCTGTGTCAAATCATTTAACAATACCCTAACATGTCAGTCAACCTGGTTCTTTGGCGTCTGAGCTTTCTGGTTCCTTTTCCATCAGCTTGTCAACAAATGTCCAAAAAGTTGCATAAAGTTGCTTTAATAGCTAAAATAAAGATATTAAATACCGTCCTGCTTGAGGAAAAACATATTTTTTACCAGTTCTACACCTAAAATATCATTTGTGGGGCTGAAATATGTATACATTGGCATTTTGAGTCACTTCTATGTTTGGTTGACCGACTAAGCACTTATTTGCTGTTCCACCAAATCTGTTTTATATTGATATATATACAATAAGTATATATAGATGTGAATTTCAATTATTTTTTTTGTCTATCAGGACAAACAAGTTTTAAAATGTATAATTTAAAGACATAACTCTAACTCCACTGTGCTTTGTAAGTAAGTTGTATGTCAATGCCACAGGTTTTTGCATAAGATATCTGTTTTCCATTCAAATCCTTTATAAGAAGTTGTGCTAGTTGAACTAGTACTGAATGAATGACATGAATACTTGTACTGCTCAGTTTCAGAGGATCTGCAGTATCCCACTGTTTTAACACATCTGTTAACCCCTAACCCTACATTAAAACACAAAATGCCAAAGTGGAAAAAAAGGACAGGCTTTTTTAAAAAGCAGTTTAACCCACCGTCTTGGTGTCTAAAGTGAATCTATGAAATAAAAATTGACATCATTGTTGTGTCAGTTACGGACCTATTAATATATGGGTCAGGTTCTTTTCATCGCCTCTGCCATTCCTTGCTGGCTGAAAGCAGTAAATTAGAATTACTTAAAGCTTCCTTAAGTCAAAACTGAATTACTGACATCAAACATGACTCCACTGCAGTGAGGGGAGTCAATGCCTTTCTGTCCTCGGTGAAAGCAGACAGGCACACTTACCACCACTCTCATCAGCAGAGCCAGAAAGCCTTGTTGAAACAATTTTTTCCTGGTTTGGATCCATTTTTATTTCATTCAGTTTCATCCTCTCTCTTAATTAGCCTGCACCGGCTTATTCAGTGGGCCTCTCTTATTCAGTAAGAGTCTGGACGTGAGGCAAGGTCAGACCTAAGTCACCAAAGTCCACTACTTATCTGTAGTCTGGGATGTGCCCCGTTAACCTCAGCAGTAACCATGGCAACCAAGGTTGACCCAAGGAGCTGTATAGATAACAACAGAAGGAAGTCCCAGACGTTCTTAGAAGCGTATACTCTGATGCTGGAAAGCTAACTGTCCCCTTCCTTAGCGGGGCCAAATCAAGACAAGCTGCAGCATGGGTTAAGTAAGACATGCGATCATGTTTGAAGATAATTGTCTAATACAGTAATTCCACATAATCAAATGTTGTTTAAACATTATAAATAAATTAAAGCCAAATGTGACATACAGATTTTGGATGTATTGCTCATCCACTTTCTCCTTCAAGTATTCTGCTTCAGATATCGTTTGTCTCCTGAAAACACATTCCCCCGGCTCACAACCTTTCCACCACACCCTCCTGTCACCCTCCTGCTGCCTACACCCCCTGCTGCAGCAGGATGAAGGGGGGGACATTGATCAAGTGTCAGACGCAGAAGAGGGCCCGGCGGATCAAGAGCTGCTGTGGGGGGGGGGGGTTAACATAAAGTTGGAGCCCATCCACTTTCCTGTCGTTAAATCCTCTGAGCTGCTGGAGGCCGCTGGCTGTATCCTCTCCCATCCTGTGCTGGCTTGCTTTGTCTGCCCAACGTAAACCCAATCATCTGCAAGATCCCTGCTCCTCCCTGCTAAATCCCAGCATTTTCCCAATATTTTGTATGGTCTATTGGTGATGTAGCATTGATCACTTTAAGGGGGGGATACATTTTGTCCCCCCTCCCTTGCTACTGGCCTCAGAGCTGTCCCGATAAGAGGACCCCCCCCAAGCAGCATTTTCCTATCTGAGATGCTCAGGGGTGGTCCTGAAAGTGGGTGGTCCATTTTGGATTTTATTGTTCTATCGACTATAGAATGTTGACATTACAGCTCTTTACTTAGTTAAAAAAATTGTATCTGAGGTATTTTGTATGGTCTATTGGTGATGTAGCATTGATCACTTTAAGGGAGGGATACATTTTGTCCCCCTTGCCTTGCTCCTGGCCTCAGAGCTGTCCCCCCCCCCCAGCAGCACTTTCAATCTGAGACGCTCAGGTGCTGACAGTGCTGAGGAGAGGTTGTCTAATGTGGACTCGCAGAAACGTCATGCCTCACCAGTTGGAATCATTTCTCTCGTGCTGTTCTGCTGTCTGTCCTCACTGTTGCCTCCACTTTAGAGAGGCGGCACCCGCTGCTGTTCGGGACGGAGCAGCGTGAGGAGGGAGTCCTTAAATCCTCCACAGGCACGAGCTAATCCACAATGTAACTGGATCCTGCATTTAAGTTGAGAATGATCCTTGTGTGTGTATTATCTACCCACCCTGCCAATGTGCCCTCACCAGAACAATATCATGACGCTGCAGGTACAGTAGACTCCTCCACCTTGGAATTGTGAGATGCTTTTCCCATGTCCAGCATTTGTTGGACAATATGAAAGAAGGAAAATTTAGTGCATAGGAAAAATGTGAATTATCTTAACAACTTGAATTAGTAAGAACAAAGTAGGCAGAGTAGTAAGTCAAATAAAAGTAACTTTGACTTGAAATTAATACATGCATTAGTCACTAATAGGTCATCGATTAACAAAACAAAGTTTTGTTTTTCGATAAAAGATGTATTCCTAAGCAAAAGTAAATTCAATCTGTAAAAGAAAAAGAAAAACCCTTGTGATTTCAACAGAGCTGACAAGACATGATAATGTTGCCGCTGGAAAATAACTGAATAAGAACTGAATCTTTACCATATTCACAGTACTGTCCAAAGCACACAGGGCCATTTTGGTGCCCTGTGCCAAATTCTGACTGGGTGCAGAAGAGCCGCATGTAACTTCCAATAAGTCACCTTCTTTTCCCAAAGAATTTTGAGAGACTATGGTGGTTGACGTCAGACCCAGTAGAGGGACCCGGGGTCATGCTCCCCCGGAAAAGAACATTTTGCACATTTCGTAGCTAAATCCATCAATCTGGTGAAGTTTGGTAGCAATTTAGGAGGCTATATCTAGCCTTTCCTCAAATTTCTTAGACCAGAATTATGTCTGTATTATGATTTTCAGTTAATTACCCCTATCATACATATGTTTTGTGATCCTCAAAGGAATGTAGATCATTTTCAGACATACGTTTTTTATATAATGGACTCATCAACGAGAGACAGTGTCAATCATGACAAACGGTGTGTTGTTCGCCAGTTCAGGGTTCTGTCTGAGTCGCGCTTCACCGAACTCTGAATAATCAGGAGGACTGCTGTTAGTTAGTGCAGCAGCGCGGCTTCAGAACTCTAAGGACTGAGTCCTGCATGGGGCGCGCTTTCACCCCCCCCGTATCCCACAACGCCTCCTCTCCCGTCCCTCAGTCCGTCTGCCCTGCATATGCCTTTAATCTGGTTCCCCTCTATCCTGATTACAGAAACCAGGCTTTCCCACAGAAAATCACAGAGGCACAGCGTTCAGGCACAGTACGCCTGTGCGCTCAGAAATGTTGGTGATGTAGCATTGATCTCTTTGAGGAGGGGGATTTTGTCCCCTGGGGATAAAAATAATTCAGCAGATGTGGGATATGTAAACTAGAAAGGGGGCAATCCCAAGCATCCCCCCCGACAAATCACACCCTGTGCATACCCATGCCTTCTACCACAATTTCATAATGATTTGACATATTATGTCTACACAACAAAATCGATCAGTAACCTAGGTGTTATGTTTAGGGTGACACTAGAACCAGCTGGTGTTTTGTGCCTTTTTCTATTTCATTGTAGAGCTGTGTGCAGTGCTTTCTGCTTCGCAGTTGCTCTTGCACCCTCTCACACACAGACTCAACATAAGCAGCACCGGTAGAAAATCATGGCCTCGTCTTTGTCCCGTTAAGTCATTCAAGTTTTTTGCTTTTTTCAGCTTGGCATACTTCAGCATATACTCGGTGGATGCTACTTTCATTGCGCACAGGCAACAAGCCGTTGTCAGCCCACAGACCTCACCTTCACACTGGCCCTGGTCTGTGAGCAGCATACTGTGTCGTCACCCCCACCTTGCTGTGTTATGCCTAATGAGAGCAACTTTTGTCGCGCCTTGTAAAACTCTCCAATCCTCATCACTTTTTAAAGGTCAACTGTATTATCTCCACCTCTGGTTGATTTAAGGTTATCAACCTCCGTTTGCATCACAGTCCTCTTTGTTGATGAGCTGAAAAACAAACACCGCTAATTACTCCTGTCTCTGTCACTAACCACTAATCAGGGCTGATGCTGATAACAAGGACACGCGCGCACAAACACACAGACATTTACAGTGCCGTGCCCAAAGCTAAAGACACGTGATGCTTTTCACACACTGCTCATGTGTAGACAGGCTGCCCGCCCCGAAATATGTTATATGTTACAAAAAGTCTTATTTGTTGAGAACAATGGGGGATGGAGAGATATTGAGCCTTAAAATAGGATATATGTGAGCGGAGTTTAGATAGCTGGAACGTCATGGAATGATGGAGAGATCAAATAACTGTCAAATGGAACATACAGTAGATTAAGTCAATATGTATGAGTACACAAAATATGTATGCTCACAAACACAAATATATACTGTATATATAAATACATCTGTGTGTGTGAGCAGATTTGAACACTGATACAATTGTCATGTCCATTAGGTAAATGTGATGGAACAACTGGTCACAAAAACATTAAGCCACTTCCCTTAGCACAAATTATTTGCTAATGACCAAGTAAAACATTTCCACACATTTGAGTGCTGATTAGATAAACAAGTGATGACATATTAATTAGTGAGTGTTAGAGGTGCTAGTTGGAAGATTTTGTTAACCTACGATAGAGCCATGCAAGCTGTTTATCCCTGTTCCTAGTTATGCTGTGCTAAGCTAACAAGCGGCTGGCTGGGGCTTGATATTTTCCATACAGACATGTGAGTGCTGTCAATCTTCTCATGTATCTCTTGCTATAAATAGTAAGTAGATGTATTTGGAGGGACCAGCTGTCAATCATGCTGTATCCACATCTCAATGTAAACGGTGCGATACTGTCTATTTTACTCTAAAATAACATCATGCTGTATTGAAGAAGACTTAAAACTAGCGATTGAACCATAAACTCCTCAGGACAACCTTTACTGACATTATATATAAGATAATGAATTTATGTTAAGAATAATAATAATGCAATTTTCTCATAGATTTCTATAGAAACTGACTTCCTTTTGCAACTAGCAAGTCGCCCCCTGCGGGTGATTCCAGAGAATACAGACTTCAGGCACTTCCACTTTGGCTTAATTTTCCGAAACCCTGTGACTACGTCCATTTCTACATAGAGTCTATTCTAGGCTAAGACACTTTTACTCACTAAATTAATCACTTGTCTGTAAAAGGTGGTAGTCTATGTTTGATTTTATTTTTATTTTTTTTGGGGGGATTGGCATATTTATATTTAACATTTCATTAATTTTTACATTTACTATTGATCATTTCTCCTCATTTTCAGTGAATTATTGCTGTGACCTAATGCCGATCAGTCAATTTCTCTATAGAGCTGATGTCTGGCAGCAGAGAAATGTCACCCAGAGTAATATTATGGTACACGTGTGTTTTAAATAGTTTTTGGACAACAACTGAGCTCTATGGTGCAGTCGAATGAGGTATTTCAACCTATCAGTGGTTAATCAATAAAATAATCAGAAGGATTACTTCCATGTTGGTTTTAAGATTTCATGTAATTTGTTGATAACATATTAATTTCAAAATGTTTCCCCATAAATCACTGATATTGTTTCAGTGCTTTAAGACCACTTTGATGTTCAGTCATGGCAACATCATACATATATGTAGAGTGGCATAAGCATAACCGTCCTTTAAAAAAGGTTAATGTCGACTCTGGGGGCTGGGGGACTGGAGGCAATACAAGCTGCACTTTGAACATGCAGCCAACCTGACTTGCCTGCTGTGATGTTTTAATGTAGGCTATAGGAATTACAAACACTGATATGAAAGGGCTGCCATCCAAGAGATTAAGGATTTAATATTCATAGACCTCTGATATTTGCTAACCAGAACCAGAAACATATAATTTATTCTTCAGATTTACAGTAGTGGCATGTATACTTTGTTAAGTCATGGATAAATATTTCATCAGCAAGCTTTTTTTCCACACAGCTGGTTAAAGATGTAAGTTTTAATTGTAAAAAAAAAAAAAAAGAAGTAGATGTTAAGAAAAAAATCCCCCTCTTCAGTCAAAACAAAACCCAACAAAAAAAAGCAGAAGCCATGACAGTTCATGAATTACTGTGATTTTCCTGAACGGTCCTGGGACCACAAAGACAACCAAACTGAACCTTTTTCAAAACTTTGCAGAAAAAGAAAGAACAAAGAATTTTATAGAGCTCATTAGTGGTGATTCATATTTAAATAAGGTTTTAAGGGTCACGGGGGATTGCGGACTTTATAATGCCATTAGTAATTAAACGGACTAATTTTGTTCACAGTCAGAGTTGTGCACACAAAACCAAGAGGGGCAAAAACGACTGTTGATCATATGTTCGGGGAAAAAACATCTTTGTGAAGAATTAACTATGTACATTATGTTATTAAACTAATAGTGGGGTATGATTCTGCCGCAATAACACACAACTGCAGATCAAATTAGCATTCTGCAGGATATTCAGCATATTTGGCTGTCAAAAAATGGATCTCCCTGCACTGCTGTGCTACAAGCATGTGTGTGTCTAAGCGTAATAGCTGCCTCGATTATGATCTGTGTTAAATCATTTTGTTTGTGAGTGAACTGTTTTATTTACCACACCGAGTTCACCGGGAGGTGGTGGTGGCAGATTGTGGGCATTCAAAGAACAGGACTATAACACTGAAGACCTGGGTTTACATTCCATGCTCCACCAGAATTCTGAAAGCATGAGTGGTTTTATTCAGAAAATGTGACTGAAAATACCATATTCAGGAGGATGTCTCTGACCCTTGTGAGGTAAAACCTCGGTCTGTCTTTTAAAGACTGGCCAAAAAGTGTTCTCCTCTGACAACTGTGTTTACTGCTCTGGTGGGTGTAGTGAAGTCCCAATGTGGTAGCACAGTTGTGATACAATGCAACTTTGTAGAAGCAAACAGGGACCTCTGGAGATCAGCACAACTGGGAACTCCACTTACAGTTACTTTAGATGCCGTGTGTGTTCATTATTAGTGTCCATGGGGTAAACCAAACTAATTACTGAATGTCTCAAGTCTCACTGTCAGGTTGCCTGGTGTGGCATCATCAGCGACCGATAGGCTACCAAACGTGATTATTGCCTGTAGCTGGCAACCTGCACTATAGGTCAAGGCATGCCAACTGCACACAGAAAGGTTGGTACCGGGATTCGAACCAGGGAACCTGTGCAGTGATAGTACTAACCACTACAACACCGTGCAGCCCAGGAACGATGTCAATAGGCAGATTGTCTTAAAAAATCTTGACTTTTGCATTCTGTGAAGCATTTGAGCATTTTACTGCTCGCTGTTTTAGCTTTGGGCCTACAGCTTTACTGTTTGGACATGTCTCACAGTGCTCATCAGTGTCACTTTCAGCCAGTCGACAGCTCTGAAAAACACAAAAAACGAAACAAAAACTCAATCTACACTACCTACCAAACACTTAACAGCTGAGAGACGAAGTTGCAGGTATAGCTAGAGGAGCATAGGGTAGCTAAGCTAACCAAAATAAATTGTAGTGAATACTGCATTCACCAGTTGGGCACGAACTTAACTGAATGCTTAAGGTGCTAAAAAAAAAAAATAATAATAATAATATATAGAGTCTGATTCAATTAGCCAACATTTTTTACCCTAAATGTACAACCCCTGTTTCAAACAAGCACTGAGGACTCTGCATTTTAATTGTTTTATGAACCACGTGTAGCCTTGTGCAATTTTCAAAGGAACAATTGTCTACCTTGGGCAGTCAGTCATCCCTGCCACCGAAGCCTCTATACCACCCATTCCTCTTCCCCTCCTCCCTTCCATCCAACCAGGTCATCAGTCTGTGAGTCAGTGTTTCACAGCCGTGGGGAGTCTGGCAGCCCGTCTGCCACCTCATTACTGACCTTCCTCTTTCATCTCCTCCTCCTCCTCCTACACTGTCTTTTTCCCTGCTGTCACTCTTTGCTTCACTTGTTCATTTTGCTTGCCGTCTCTCCCTCTGTTCTCTTCCTCTTTCTTGCTGCCCTCTTCTCTCCTTCATCCCTGACCTCTTGCTCAGCCCGATGCTCACATTCTCTCCCCCCTCCCATCATTATCAATCTCCCTCCCTCCCTCACGCTCTCTCTGTATGCATGTTGATGAATGCGGTGCGCTGGCCGGTACCATTGCTCTTGCTTGTTCATTTTCATATAAAGTGCCATTCTGCAGCCAAAGTGCAGTGGGAGAGTGAAGGAACATATTCTCCAGAGCATTATTGGTGGATATTAAAGAGATTGCGGTGTTTCAATGCAGAGGAGAGGAAGGTGGCATGGGAAGGGAGAGAAAGAGAGATGGCTACAGAAGAGGAAGCCAAATGAAAATATAATGGAGAAAGCAAAAGGCAGACTAAGTTTTGCAAATGGCATTGCATGAACTCTTTTTACTGTATTCTCAAAAGGATACCGTGTCCATGCAGATTTTAGATTTTTGTTTGAGATTGTAATACAATGACATAAGTTGCCAGTGACAAAAAAGTTTTCGCACCGTCCTTCACTGCCCTTATAAAACAGTGTGTCATCATTTTAGCCATTCCTTATTTAAACTAATGACTCCTGCTTGCCACAAGCTAATGAGGCTGCCTGCTGCCAGCAATGGTTTTAAGTAAGATCGCGTTCCCAACAAACCATTTTTCAACTTGAAGGCAGTCGGAAGAGCAGCAACCTTTAATGAATGCAACACAATCAATAAAAAAACCAACAACAACAACAACAATAGATGTGTTGCTTTGAGATACTCAAAACCAATACCTTAAATCCTTAATGAACTTGAAGAGTAGCTGCGCTCGGTCTAATAATCCTGCATGTGCTGCACTTACAGGTACAACAATAGGCACTTTTTTCTACTTCCAAAAACTACCTTCAGAGAGACAGTGTCCTTTTAAAGGAGACGTAGTTTGCTCATATTCAGGTTCATCATTTTAATATGGGTTATGACTTGAAAAGGTTTACATGTTCTAATGTTCAGTAAACAGATCATGTCCCTTTAAGGCCCCCTTCCCGATAAAGCCCAGTCTGATCTGTGTGGCCAGCTGGCCCACTTTGTTGTGATTGGTCAACCGATTCCATCGTGTGTAGGAAGTTAATCTCGCCCTCACTTTACCCGGCTTTGTTGGGGGTGTGCCAGACTAGGTGCTAGGCGTGCCTTATGTACTTCTGTAACCTTGTGATTTCATGAAGCTTCAGTCAGACAACGTGTGTAAGGAGATTCAGGATCAGCGCTCTCTGTCGTGGAGAGGAGCTCCCTTTAGCGGAGACCTTTGGCTTTTTAACTTTGCAGACCTTTTACGTACACAAAAAACCTATATAACACACTAGAGGAAAGGGGGGAAAAAGCATGCCTCCTTTAATTTAACAGGCATATATTAGACCCTAACCCTAATTTAAAAGTTCCTTTAGATTTTGTATTAATATGGCCTAGTCTATACTTTATTATATTTTAGAAATTAACCTCTGCGTTTCCTTATGTACTCTCATTTTAATTTCCTCAATGTTGTTCGCTATTAACGCAAAAATACAGGGCCCTGGAAAGAGTTCAGCCCAGCCAGCTGCAGCTATAGAGATGGTAAAGTAACTGTAATCACTTCCGCTGTACAATGACACTTACAGGCAATTTGTGGAATAGGATGTGTGTGAGTATTACAGTTGATGCTTTAAAATTACATTGCTGTCATGCATTGGTCCAAACTGGTCACATTGTCAAAACTCTTCACACAGTCAGTGAAACAGAAGTCTCTACGGACCAAACTGTGCATCTTTTTTCAAATGCCTTTACACAAAAGGCATTCAATGACAAAATTTCGCCCCAAAAAAGACATTCAAAGCATAATGATGGAGAATGTCATGCATTTCTGCAGAAACCATACTTAAATATATTGAAAACCTAAGCAGAATATTTACATTAAAATTAAATATTCATTCCAAACAAAGCTGATTGCAAATTCAGCTGAAAACCTACCAATGTGATTTTAGTCTTGTTACGAAAAAAGACAAAAGGGGACGGCTTCAGAGGGATTTTGTTTTAGAAACGGATCACAGTAGGTTCGTTGACGCGGGACTGAAATGGAGGTTAAGGGGAAAAGGGGGAATTTAATAAAAAGTAACAATAAATAGACTTCCAGATTTTACAAAGGAAAATAAACAAAATCCAAACTCAGATGATCCAAAACTGAAACTCAGGAACGTGGATACAAAACACAAGGGAACGGAGCCACAAAGTGCAGAGCTGACACATACTAGACGACCCAACCAGAACAAAGGGAGGCACAGAGGCTGATTCTCAATGTGCGTTCTTCTCTGATGACGTTTCACGAGAACTTGAGAACACAAGTACAGTCTCGGCCAAAGTACTGTTCCAATACGAAGAACGCATCGAGCCAAGAACGGCCCACACGCCCAGATGTTCTCGCCGCGCCCCCTTTACCGAGAACGCATCGGAGCAGACCTGTGTGTTCTTGGCAGAGCTAAGTATCCCAGAATGCATTTCGCGACAACAAACGGCAGCAAGGGGAAGGAGAAAAGTCTCAGCCGTAAGTTAAAACTTGTGAAATAAATCTGTTGTTGTGTCCCGAAATGTACTATAAAGATGTTTTGAGGCGAGAATATAGCTGTTTTGACTATATATATGTATGGTTTATTTCTCAAGTTAGAGCCTATTAAAACATTTGCTCCGACGTTTTCGGAGTTGATTAGCGGCCTCGTCGACCATCCAGATGACCGGGCGGTCAGCGCTCTTGGTGCCCGCCGAGAGCAGCCTCATCTCGGCAAGTCCTTGCGGAATGTCCAGCTGGCTCTGTCGCGGTTCAACATGAGCAATTTTTCCATTTTGGGTAAATCGAACGATCAATAGCTTGTCTCAGAGCTTATAGGTATTTTCCCTTATATTTTTGTCAGAGGGCAAAGTTAACGTTCGTAGTTTTAGATGTTTATTAAATTAGAGAAGCTGTGGTGAGAGGAGAGGGAGAGCAGAGCTGTGCCTGTCTCTGTCGGACACACTTGTAAATAAAAACTGTTCGTGTCTTATTTAACCAGGAGATTCATTCTTGGAAAGCAACAATGTCTTATTTGCGGTGTATATATATTTGCAACCAAACAAAAGAAATCCCAAAGTTCTATAATATACAGTGATATCTGTTTTTTTTTTCTCCATTAAAATTCACGGATTAAATGTTTACTGTATTTCAAAGTCACCAAAGTTATAATCTGCTTTGTATCCTGTGTCTGTTTAGGTCTATTCTGTGAATCTTTAGGAGGAAAAATCCTGATGTGGCACCATCAACATGGCAAAACGCATCATGACCAGCAAGAAGAGCAGCTGTCCTCCACCTCATTCACCTCCTCCATCTCCTCTGGTTTGGGGAAATGAGTCGCTTTGTGCAGGACGGTCGTCATTTTCTGCACAACAGCATGTTCCTGGAAGCCTGAATGTTTATCAACTCTTTTGCTTAGTTGTGTCTTTAGAATTTTATACATATTCATTTAACTATTTAATAAATTTAACTATTCGAATTGTCTGATAAGAATTGTTGATATATACCAGAATTAAATGTTCTATTTCGTATAGGCTTCGCCCTCTAAGAGCTGTCGGTATTGGATTTATCCCTCACGCATGCGCAGTAGTGAAGATCTTCTTTTACGCCCCGTGCCGTGCACCGGGCCCTAATCAGGTCCACTCATCAATATAAAACAACTGCGTGACCTGATGTCTGCTCCCTCTTTTTCTTCAGCAAGCAAAGAGTGAAGTTGAAAAATAGAGACGATGTCCAAACGCTCCTCCGACGCTTACCGCCTCTGCCCGCCCTTCCAGGCAGGATATATCATGAGCTTCAACCCGCATGCCCGTTGCGAGTCTTGCCTCGGTCCGGAGCATGCAGGTGTAGCTCTCACGCCTCGGACCACGTGCCCATACTGTGCACGCCTGCCCTTGGCTGAGAAGCAGTGGCGGGCTGACGCCTTTACGGCGATGCAGGAGGTCGACGACGACGATAGCTGGGCGAAGCGCGCTAGCTTTACCGTCGACGAAGCACTGGAGATCCTGGATCCCTCATGCCGATAAGCTGAGGGTGATGGAGGGCAAGAGTCTTCCGACTCCGCTCCCTCCATTTGTGGATCACCTCCGGGATCTCCCATCCCACGTCTGGGAAATGCTGAGCCAAGCTCCGAGGCCACTGCCTCTGGATCGGCCCAGCTAGCCGGTCATGTGCCGGCTCTCGCTGCTCTCATCCGGGATCTGCCGGACCTCATCAGCAGAGCGGCGGGGCGCAAGGAGATCCCTCTGCCCCTGGAGCCCCCAGCACCTGCGCCTAGCGCCATGGTGGGGGATATCTACAGTAACCAGGCTGTGGCCAAGAGCCTGCCCAGGTGGCCCCATTTCCCCCAATTACGTTGATTCCTGTCGGAGGCCGGGGCGAATCCTGGAAGGATTAGAGCCCTGGTCGCAAGGTTCGTTCCCCTAAACCCTGGTCGGGGAAGCGAGGGAGTGTGTGTTCCCTGCCGTCCCCATACTAGAGCCCAGCCTGATGGCTATCCTTCTGCTGAAGGCAATGTTTTTCGGGGGACGCCGACCGACTCCACCCATCGCCTTGTGACCAGGTCACCACCAGGCTCACTGACAGTGCCCACCAGTGCGCCGCCCAGGCGGCAGCGGCGGTGAACAACGTGTCGTTGTTGGCGTCGTCCCTGTCATCCATTGCGGCTCAGCCAGGGGCTCTCCCCTCTGATGATCCAGTGCAACCTGTGGCTCAACATGTCTCAACTGCCGGAGCAGACGAGGAAAGGCCTGCTAGAGGGTCCAATCAGCCGCAGAGGCCACAGAGAGCAACGCTCTAGGCGGGGACGCCCCTCGGCTTCGGCTGTAGCCGCGTCTCCGGCCGCTCCACAGCCCCGCCCTCCTCACCAACACTATTCTGCGGCGGCCGCTCAACCTGCTCCGCCGTGGCGACGTGTCGGTGGAAAAAAACGACGTCCGGTCGGCATCTGGGCCAACCGGCCTCAGGAGCCGCCCCACAAACAGAGGCGCCATTGACGGGACGCGGGGACCATGTGCATGGCTGAAGCTGCAGCAAACAATGGCTCTTTTGAGAGCCAGCTACTTCTCCCTGAAGAGAGGCTTCCTCACAGTCAGTTAACTTTTTTCGGAAAGCAACTGTCACTGAAAATGCACGTTCCCCACACACACACAGATGTTGACTCTGCTCTCACTCTGTGTCATCAGAGTCACATCTCTGGTCATGTCTCACCAGGAGAGAGATCTGGTGACCCCAGACTCTCATCTCAGGTGAACGCCTCGGCTCAGCCAGACTTGTCTCACCTCTGTGGCCTCCCCACTTCTCACCCATCCGTGTGTTAGTACTGGTTTCTCTCCGTGGCACGACTTGGATACGGAGTCTGATGTCACGGGGTCCTCCCCGCACCAGCCCTTTCGACTCAGCCCTCCCATTGGCTTCGCTGAGCTCGCAGGGGGCTCACGGAGCGGCGGCGAGGGCTCTTCACTGGCTGTCGGTGATGTCCACAGAGACTCCGCAGATGTGTGCACGCCTGGTTTCAGAGCGCTACTCGGTGTGGCACACTCTGCTCTCCATGAACGGTTGGATGAGCCGAGTGATAAAAGACGGCTACACACTGCAGTTTGCCAGCCCACCCTCTCCATTCAACGGGTTGCTGGAGACTGTGATGTCATCTCAGGCCGGTGCTGAGGCTCTGATGACAGAGTTGTCGGAGCTCTTGGTGAAAGAAGCCATCTCCAGGGTTCCGTCAGGCCAGGAGTGCAAGGGTTATTACTCCCGGTTCTTCCTGGTTCCGAAGAAGACAGGCGGAATGAGACCCATTCTCGACCCCTCTCTCTTCAACAAGTCGATTATGAGGAGGCCGTTCCACATGCTCACAATAAGCCATGTGTTGGAATGTGTGCGCTCCGGCGACTGGTTCGCATCCATCGATTTAAAAGATGCGTATTTCCATGTCCCAATCGTCCCCAGGCACAGGAAATTCCTGCGTTTCTCGTTCAGAGGAGTCCAGTTCCAATACAATCGTCTACCCTTCGGTTATTCTCTGGCTCCACGCACATTCGCCAAGTGCGTGGAGACGGCACTGGAACCGTTACGCAGGCGCGGGATCAGGGTATTGTTTTATCTGGACGACCTGGTGATTATGGCCTCCTCCGAACGCAGCGCGGCTCTCCACACTGTGGAGCTCGCGAGTCACCTGACGCTGCTGGGCTTTGCCATAAATTGGCGAAAGAGCTCGCCAGTGCCCACTCAGTCCATCATGTATCTGGGTGTGTATCTGGATTCATCCAGCATGAGAGCGAGACTGTCTTTCGCGAGGCGGGAGGCGCTCGCCTCTTTCCTGTCTCGGGTTACGCCTGGAAAGACAGTGACAGCTCTCTCTGTCATGCGTCTGCTGGGCATGATGTCAGCCGGTCATGTGGTGGTCCCTCTGGGACTCCTTCACATGAGGAAACTCCAGAGATGGTTCAGTCGACTGCGCCTCGACCCCATACGCCAGAAAATGCCGCCTGGTAACTCTGCCCTCCTCCGTTCAGTCGGATCTGACCTATTGGGAAAACCCTCGAGTTTTGTCCGCGGGAGTTCCCCTGGGCAGGGTGACGTCGCACGTATCGGTCTTCACAGACACGTCACTGTTCGGATGGGGAGGAATGTGTCAGGCTCAGGTCATAGGAGGAAAATGGCCAGAGCCTCCAACCCAACACATCAATTTTCTGGAGTTGTCCACGGTGCTGAAGGTGCTGAAACACTTCGCTTCCCTGCTGAGAGAACAGCATGTGTCAGTGAGGACAGACAACAAGACGGCAGCCGCCTACATCAACCGACAGGGCGGCGTCCGCTCGGCCCCGGCTGATGGAGACAGCCAGGAGCCTCCTGCTGTAGGCTCATGCGAACCTGTGTCCGATCAGAGCTGTTGCTACATACCAGACAAACAGAATCAAGCCGTAGACTTGATGTCACGGGAGGGTCAACATCAGAGCGAGTGGAAGCTGAATCCAGCTCTCGTTCAGACGCTGTGGGCCCGGTTCGGAGAGGCAGAGGTGGATCTGTTCGCTTCACACAAAAACGCGCAGTGCACACTTTCCCCCCATTCCCCTGATACCACGCCTCTTGGCTCGTGTCCAGGAGGAACAGCTCTTGGTGATTCTGGTTGCTCCAGAGCGCACGAGTGTGTCCTGGTTCCCCACGATGATCCAACTGTTGGCTCACGACCCGTGGCAGCTCCCCTGGCGCAGGGACGCGCTGTCACAGGTCGACAATTCGATTCAACAGTTCCCGGTGATTGGTCAGCGCCTGTGGGCTTGGCCTCTGAGCGGGAGAGGTTAGAAAGCCTGGGTTTACCTCCCGCTGTTATACACACTATCCAGGGCGCGAGTGCTCCATCTACGACCGCCTCATACGCGTCAAAATGGTCTGCTTTTCAGCGCTGGTGTGTGGAGAGGGGCGCGGATCCCACATTCTGCCCCGTGGCTCAGGTGTTGACCTTCCTCCAGCTTCTGGTAGACAGGAATTTATCCTGGTCTACCGTTAAAACGTATGTTGCTGCGATCTCCTCCTGCCACAAAGGGTTTGGAGAGAGATCTGTTTTTGTGCACCCGTTGGTTAAGCGCTTCCTGAAAGGAGTCAGGAGACAGCGGCCCGTGACACGCTCTTTTGCACCTAAGTGGGATTTACCCCTGGTGTTACATGCCTTGGGGTACTCAGATCTCTCTTAAAGCCCTGTCTTAGAAGACAGCACTTCTCTTGGCCTTAACGTCGGCCAAAAGAGTGAGTGACCTGTGCGCGCTCTCCGTCTCGCCAGCCTGCCTCGTTATCAGAGAGGACGGGGGCGCAGCAATCCTGAGGCCAAACCCTGCATTTGTGCCCAGAATCCTAACCTCCTCCTTCAGGTCCAGAGTGATTTCCTTGGAGGGGTTTTTTCCTCCTCCTCATGGGAGCGAGGCGGATGAAGCGTCTCACCGTCTCTGTCCGGTGCGCGCACTGTCTCCTTATGTAGCGCGCACTGCGGCCGTCAGACAGTCTCAGCAGCTGTTTGTACATTACAGAGAACATTCTCAGGGGAAGCCTCTGACTAAACAACGCCTTTCTCACTGGTTGAGCGATGCCATTGTTCAGGCATATGCTGCGGCAGGGAAAGATCCTCCGCACACAACATTCGTGCTCACTCTACGAGGGGTGTGTCCTCCTCCACGGCTCTTTTCAATGGGATGTCAGTGGAGGATATCTGTGCAGCTGCATCGTGGGCCTCTCCGGGCCCCTTTATCGGCTTCTATTCACGGGACACAGAGTTTTTCCTAACTCACTCAGTGTTAAATGTGCGGAGCACTGCAGCCGCCACATCATGTTCCCTCACTGTTTTATTTGTGGAGCTTCAGGACTGTTACAGTGCGTGACGATCGTCCATCGTCTCCTCATAAAGCAGCTCGAGATGTGATTGATGAATCTAACTTGTTAGCTCACTTGGTTGCGATGTGTGCTAAAAAAGTGCGGACCCGAGATGAAATCCCGTCCATTTTTTTGGCCTGTCTGTTTGGCCTTCCTCCCTGTCATGTCGCCATGTGGCTTACACAGATTCGCTGCAGGAGAGATGAATGGCTTCACCGTGCTTCTGTATATTGTTGTGCTTTGGGTCAGGGAGGCATGGACTACATCCAGTTTCGCCCTTATCCCAATAGCGACAGCTCTTAGAGGGCGAAGCCTATACGAAATAGAACGTTGGTTACTTATTGTAACCTTAGATTCTATGAGTATAGGCGTAGCCCTCTAAGCTGCAGGCCCCACTGCCCCTGACGACGTCAGCTGAAGAAAAAGCCTTGTTGTTGGGAGCAGGCATCAGGTCACGCAGGGGTTTTATATTGATGAGTGGACCTGATTAGGGCTCGGTGCACGGCATGGGGCGTAAAAGAAAATCTTCACTACTGCGCATGTGCGAGGGATAAACCCAATAGCGACAGCTCTTAGAGGGCTACGCCTATACTCATAGAATCTATGGTTACAATATGTAACCAACGTTCCTCTAACATCTGACCTGTGTGGTCAGGTGTCTGCTTGAGATATTTCTGTCTTTCTTGATAAGCAGTGTAATCGCTCAGGTCAAAAAGTATGTTTATAAATAACTAATGATGTATGTGACACAGATGAGGTACAGGTACTTCTTAGATTTATATATATATTTGTGAGCCTAATTGTACGAGTCCTGTTTGCGTTCCAAGGAGACAAACAACAGTAGGTACGTATGTGGAATGTAGGCTAATCTATTTCAGTATGATTACATTATTAAAAAACCAAACCTCTGTACCTGTCAGTTTGTTAGGTATACCTAGATAATTCTGAAGTTATGCAGCCATCCTGCCTCAACCAGTTTTTATTATTTTGCTTTTTATGTGATCAGTTTTTGAGTGTTGACTATCCGTCCCATATGAATGAGTATAGACCAAATATTAGAAACACCGCTCAGTAAAACTCAGTACAGTTCATGGCAGTGATTTTGATGTTGTGAATGATGGGGTTGTACACAGTATATATATGTATGTGTGTGTGTGTGTGTGTGTGTGTGTGTGTGTGTGTGGACAGTATTAAACTGCATTAGTTTTTATATTGGTGTACAAAAAGAACTGAGGTCTAAATATATGGGTCTACCCATATATTGTTTAAAAGATGCATATTGTTTAGTAATGCTATAATATGTAAATATATCACATAATATTAGTATTAAAAATAAATGCTATATGTATATATCGTATTTGTATTAAAAAGTAATGCTACAACGCAGCATCTCTTCATTCTCAACTGCATCCTGGCTGGCAAGTACGCTCCTGTTCCCACTGCACAATGACCGAACTGCGTTCTCCCGTTCTCGGGAGAATGTTCTCCCGAGTTGAACTCCCAAGTACGTTATTGGAAAGAACACGAGTACATACTTGGGTTCTTTGGTATTGAAAAACGGCCAGAGACTATATACACAAGAGGGTAGAGATAATTGAACACAGGTGAGACACATTAGGAACAGGTGCAGACAATCACAGGGTCACAAGAAAATCGTAAGGGAACAAATGAGACACAGGGGAACAGGAAGTGAATGGAAAATAAAACAGGAAATACCAAACTGACGGTGAACAAGACAATGGATGAAAAGAAAGTCACTTAACATGAACAGAGACACACAAGGAAGGTCGAACGGCAGTAAGTTTGTTTTGAGTGTGTGTGGTGAGATTATTGTTTGGCCAAGATGCCAAACAATGATGCAGACTGTGAAGAGTTTTGAAAAAGTGGTTTCAGTATTGTCTGATGCTTGTTAGGGAGAAAAAAACCCTGTAATTTAACATGTTTAACCCTCACTAACCTAACACACCAGCAAGACAGAGGAGGGGAGACAGAGAGATCATCTGTTAAATTCAGTTGCGTAAGAAGTGGCAGGAATATGTCTCATGAAAACAGGCTGCATGCTCGTCTGGTCACAACTTTTGACTGTGTCCGTGCTGTTGCTTATTTAACACTCAGTACGCTGGTTTTTGAACGATTATATAAAATTTATACTTGGCTTTTTTGATTAATATGAAAATCATGAAGGTACATAAACTGAGTTAGGGTCAGGGCATCCAGTGTCCCTGATGAGAAACATCTGCAAGAAGTGTGTGTGTGTGTGTGTGTGTGTGTGTGTGTGCTCATGATGCACGTCACATCTATCTCTGATTTATGGCTCCTCCATTATTTGAATACCAACTCTGATTACAGAATTTACAGTGGATCAATAAAAATGTCCTTCCAACTCACTAAAAATATATGACTCAATACTTTGCTGTAAACAGGTTCATCATAATTTGTGCGCTAAATTAGGGAAGAACAATGGGTGGTGTGACTTTGTTTTACCTCTCCTCTGCTTGTGTATTCATCCATCCCTTCATAATGTGTCAGCAGACACCATAAGGGTTAATGCAAACATTAGCATGAAACCACAGCTGTGTTAGGCACATCCACTCACAGCACACACTGTGCGCTATACCACGGCACAAGTGCCCATATAACGCTTGTTGTATGAACACTCCTGTCTCGTCTGCGGGTTGACTAGAGATGTCATGAGCTTATTTGAGTCAATTGTAGGTAAATCATCTGAACATAGCTTTCATGGCAACAATAAACAACTGACATCAATCCTCCTAGACTCCTATGACAGGTCTGGACCACTCTGGTGGTCAAATCTGTGCGTATTTGAATGCTTAATCACATGTATTCATGATTTAGGAACAAATCTATTTGTACAAAACGTTTCTTGCATGAGGCCCCATGTTTGCTAATTAGCACAAAACTTGTTGAAAACTCATTAGATGTGGTGACTTTCAAAACTTCTTTATATACTCCCCCCCCCCCCCCCCAAAGAGCCAAGCAACAAATTTTGTAAGAAGTTGTAGAAAAAAAAAAATCTTCCAGTCCAACAAATAGCTGTATTTCAGTCTGGACCAACCATCATTTCTGTCCCTACAGCCATATCACTAGACAGGCTATCCTGAATCAATCCTGTAAAAGTGAAGGCATTTGTTTTGCTTTAGTAATTTAAAGAAATCAATTTACATTTTCAATGTGACACCGTGGGCCACACGTCACACAAAACTGAATAAGCATTGCTTATGTTAGCCATACTCTGACCTGTGGTCCTCGGTCTGAAAGGAGAACTCATCACAATGGTCGCAGAAAGATATGCTTCCACTTTGTTAAAGGCAATGGTGATCCTTTTTTTCTTTTACATTTTTCTTACTTTTAGACTAGTCTTATCAGTTTAATTTAAAGTTCTTTTCAATTGATAGAGGGGAACAGTCATTGGGAACATCCCTATACATCGCCCAACACCACCACTTGACATCTTTAGGGTCTTTGTGGGAAGTAAAAAGTATAATCTTGGAGTGAGTTAACTGAGGGCATGAGTCACAAACAATTTAATGTCTTTTTTTTCTGCCTTGTATTTCATTTTCCGCTACATTAATTATTAACAGATCCTATGTACAAACCATTGGTATAGTATATATGCAGACAACCATCAGTGAATTACCTAAATGCTATAGAAAAAAAGTGTTGCTTGTCATGCTAGCTCTGGAGGAGAATCATATTTTTGTGTTTGATTTAGCTGAATTATGGTCATTCGAGATAATCCTTCTGGAGGTGCTACAGCTGTTATGGGGATTTGGTTTAGGTGGTGTATTTTGTTAATTTGGTATTATTCTATTTCATTTAGTATGCATTGTCTTATTTTATTTTACCCAGGATGACACAAAATGCAAAGTGCAGGTATCGGTAAAAACGGATTTAATAAAAAAGCAACAAAACAACTGACTTCCAGTCTTTTACTGGAAAAAATGAACAAAATCCAAAATTTAGAAGATCCAAAACTTAAACACTGGTTCGTAGACAAAGAAGCACTAAGGCGATACATGGCATAGCTAAACATAGAGACACAGAGATAAGCGGGAATAAACAGACGAACCAACAAGAACAAAGGGAGGCCAAAATACTCACAGGGGCACAGGTAACGGAAGGTGAGATACATTGGGAGCAGGTGCAGACGATCACAGGAAATCATAAAAAACTTTAAAAAAAAAGAATACCAGACAGGAGCAAAAGAAGTGAATTACAAAATAAAACAGGAAATACAAAACTCAAGATCCAAACGACACAAGGGATCACAAGAAAGTGTAAACCAAGACACACAAGGAAGGGCAATCACAGAAATCATATACGATGAAGTCTTTCACTAAGACCACAAGTGTGTCTTGGTCCGAGCGGATCATGACTGTAACGTCAGAAGATTATCCAAGTTCACCATATATTTGTGTTACAATATAGAATTCCATTTTTCTGTTTTGCAGTGTCTGAGTTAGTCAGTCAAGTAGATAGCAACGTGAGAAAGGTCCAAAATATCTCTGCGTGAATACACTCTGATGTTGTGGAAAACACAACAATGGCGAGGTGTTGGCGAGGCAAGTCAAGACTTAAATTTGTTCACTCAATTGAGAAACTCCACATACAGACTAATGGTATGTGGCCACCTTGACTCGACGATGCTCTCCCTGCTGGCACAGAACTCTGTGGTCGTTTTGTGCCTTCAAAACATCAATAAAGTTTTAACCGTCGTCGCAGACAGCCTTCGTCGTAGTTTTGCCTTTCGATGTGCATGTGCTTAGGTGTGTCAGAAGGCAGAGAGACTGCACTCCCAGCGACTTGGGCTCTGACACGTCAGTTTGGCTTCTCTGCTAGTCTCCTTGATGCATCGCTTTCTGCCTAAGACATCATCTGTCTCCAGGGAAACCTAAACATTCCTTGATCTGACAAGATTTCTCTCATAACACAGAAAAAAAGTGTATTATGTCTGCAAGGTCAGATTTCAGCTCATGAGCTCTGTGTCACAGCCTCTGATTTATAAGTGGGCCAAACTACAATAACTTCCTGTTGTTGCTTTGGGACACTGAGCTTTGTAACGGAACTGGGACACAGGGCAAAGTGAATTGCTCGTATGGGATTTTAGAAGACACTGACGATGAGCTTCACAACCAGGAACCCACAGGTGTCAAGTATATCTTTACTGCAGTGGAGCCCTGCTAAACAGAATGATGTTTTTCGAACCATTCCTCTGAGTCCTGAAGTGATCCCTCTGTTTCCTTGTGCCGCACTTCCCCTGCACGCACTGCAGGTAGCCGACAAAGGTTTAATTCTGCCTGCTGCCGCTACCATCGTCTGGGAAGTCGATGGGGCTGCTAGGGGAGCTGATAAAGTACCGCTTCTTCATCGACACGGTGGTGTGGAGCATAAGTGAGATGGTGCGCGTATCAAGGTAAACACTTGAATAGAGCACTCACAGCACCTGGATAATTATTTGAACAGGTACATTTGATAAAAGCCAACTGAATAATGTATGAATGGAGCCAAAGATAAAAGAAACAAACATGTAAACGACTTTCATTTTGCTGAAAGACATTGAACATTAGTTACACATTTGACTTCTTACATTAGTTATACATTGAGCAAAACAGGACACAGGCAATGCAGTTGTACGCACAGTGCATCTTGGTTATTCATCCAACCCAAATGGTGCTGGGTCTTGCACATTGTGTAGGTGGATGATAGCTTAGGTTTGACTGGTGCCCGGGGGCCTTGGCAGGACACTGCTCCATGTTAGTCGTCCTTGACATAAAGGAGATTGAAGTCCTAAGGCAAACTGTAGCTCTGATTACTATCCTGTTTGCTCTAAAATGTGTTCAAATGTATCTTATCTACGACCCGGGTTTATATTAAGTTCAATGGATTATTATTATCTTTTGTAAACTTGTTTATTTTCACCTAATCACATCAACCAATACGCAAGATCAGATGTAACTGTTGTGTGCGGTGTCTGCCCCAAAGCCAGGCTCAGGAAAACAAGGTGCGGCAGAGCTGACATGAGCTTGTCCTATTCACTATCAGATTCATAGCACCACCTCATGGCTTGTCAAAACTTCATTTGGACACAACATCCGTTGCATTAACTGCTGAAACTCTTCGCCTTTCGGGTTATTGACGTTCAAGCGACAGTTATTTGACAGAGGACTTCTGTAGGAGAAACCGTCGAAGCGAATTGTGAAATAAATAAGATAAGTTCAGTTTTATTGTACCCAGCAGGAATAGGATTTTATTTCTCTACGAGACTATTTCTCGCACAGATGGGACAACTTATCATATTGTCATCTCCAAACAAAATCCTTTTGAGGGCCTTGGAGGATTGACCCCTAGAATTCAGACAAGGCAGCTGTGGATCAATAAAACTGAGCACTGAAAACAAGACCATCTCCGAGCAGATTGGTGTCGCTGTGATCAAACCTTCAAATATTATTCAAAGTGTTTAAGGTCCATGGGACCAAGGCCAACCTCCCTGGATGTGGACGCAGGGGGGAAATTGACCCCTGAAGCAAAGGATAGGTCAAATGAAAAATAACTAAGGAAAACTTTGGAAAACTGATACAAGCCGACCTTCCAAGATCAAGGTAACAGTGTCCAGACGCACCATACGTCCTATTATTATTGAAAGTGGGATCAATGGAAGAAGAGACCAGTGACATTTTGTATTTGCAAAAATATATAAGTTGACAAGCCACAGTGCTTCAGGAGTGTCCTGTAGACAAAACAAAATTTTAGCTTTTTGCTAAAGGCCACATTGGCTCAATGTTCACAGAAGAAGACAAAAATCAAGCTTTGATGAAGAAAAGAACACCATCCCCACTGTGAAAGAAGAGGCTCAGTTGTGATGCTTTGCTGCATTTGCACAAGGAGCCTTGACTCAGGAAAAAGACAGGAAACAAAGGAATCAGAAGATTATCCAGGTGTTCTGGAGCTTCCGTCTCAGACAGGGCCCAAAACACCCAAATGCACCCGGGGATTGAAGAGAAAACACAGTTCTGAAGTGTCCTACCATGGGTCCTGCTCTCTATCCATCTGAACATCTATGGAACGAGATGCAGCACGAAGCAGGAAACCTTCAAAGCTGAGAGAAGTGGAAGAGTTTGCCCAATAAGAGTTGGGTCAATCTACCAGCTGAGATGCGTGGGAGTCTGATTAAAAGCTACAAAGAGCTTGTTCTACAAAAAGAGCTTTGTTGCAGTGGATGCCTCAAAGGAGTGGGCTAAAAAATATTAGGGGAAGGGTGCCAGTACTTTTGTCAGTGTCATTTCAAGTTGATGTATTCTTTTTTTTTAAAAAGGTATCATACCACCAATTAATAGAAAAAAACTGTTAAATATGGAATAGATAACAGTGTGAGCCAATGTCTTTTGTCAGTTTCAACTTATTTCAGATCTCTTTTTTTCCTTTTTGAAGGGGGGGCGGTTCTTTTTGGGCTTGCTTCTATTGACCTGGTTGCTAGTTTCTCTTGCAGGATCTGGCAACACTGGAAATGCTGCTCCACTGAGATTAAATCCCCTACCCCCCCCGATTACACCTCATTTTAAGTCCAATACACCTGGTCACTATTAAAGTATAGTAACTGAACAGAGATGGCGGCAAAGACCAGATTGTGAACATAGACAAGGCAGAGCCCTTCACAAGAAACCTTATCATAAAGCCAAGTGACTACCACAAAGTTACAGTAGGTGTTTAATCCCACGGGGAGGGCTGGAGACTTTATACTGAGGAGGAGAAGATTGATGATTGTGCTCAGCTGCTGGACCACACCTACACCTGCACACAGACAATCATACACACCCAAACTCTCTCTCTCTCACACACACACACACACATAAATGTTAAGAGAGAGGAGGCACAGGAAGACACCAGGAGCCCTGGAGAAACAGCTGGGCTGTGACACGAATAACCGAGACATCTGCATCAAGCATCTGAAAGAAAAAAAAATGTTTTAATCAAATATTTTCAATTACAGATTAAATTACAAAAAAAAGAGAAAGAAAAAGAACTCAATGGCAGCAAGTTTTTATTTTTTTCTTGTCAACAATAACCCGCAACAAGGCAGAGTATGAGATCCTTCTGTGTAATCAATAAGTCTGCCCGACTAATTCAATAGTTTGGACTCAAAGGTGGCTGTGTGATACTGCAGTTCTCAGCTTGTACAGTGTGTGTGTGTGTGTGTGTGTGTGTGTGTGTGTGTGTGTGTGTGTGTGTGTGTGATTATGTGTGTGAGAGCAGCTGTTTGGTTATCCCCTCCCATGGTTTGCAGAGAACTTAGCTTGTCTGACAGAAGAAAGGCCCAACAGAGGAGGAGGTGTTCTAAATTCTAATCTCTCAACGGTTTGTCGATAACGCTGCTGGCGGTTTCACAGCCCATTCTGCTCACAGCTTTGTCAATTGGGTAAACCAAGCACAGGCCAAGATATTGCGCTCCCTTTTCTTTTCCGCTCACACATTAACTTGACGCTTCTGTTGAGTTTAGGTTCTGTGTGAGGTTATCTACAGGGAGAAGGCTTAGCTTTGCATGTGCTGCACTGCCACTCGTCCTCCTGGAGAAGTCCCATCTCACAGAGAATTGTTTGGTCTGAGATTTATCACAGTCATTGAGATTTAAATAATAAATAAGCAAAAGTCTTTGAGAAATGTTATGCCCCATCTGGGGTTGCCAAGGCCCAAGTAGCCACAAAGTTCAGTTTGTTGACTCAAATGTATTCTATAAATTATTTCCAAACATAAATTTGGTCAATGCTTTAGAGTGGACAAAGGCCAAAATAACATACATACAGAGCTATCTCAAAAACAAATCATACATTTTAACTATCATGATATGAGAAAACAAGAAAACTGATTAAACTTAAACTTCCTGACCGGAGAAAACATGTTAAAAGGAAACAGCAGTCCACCTCTACTAATTATATTAAACAATAAACCATGAAGATGGCTCCAAGTTCAACAGAGTTCGAATACGAGTGGTGTGGCTGGTTGGCACATGAGGAGGATGAGTGTGCTCCTTTGAGATCGGGGCCAAATGTGCCATCTTGGCTCTTCATATATTTCATGTAGGGGTCAATCATCTGCTGGATCAGATGAGCTCCTCCAATCAGCTCCTAGTCATGTCACACATCTATTTACATATTCAATTCAATTCAACCAATCATGCCAACATCCAGGCCACATAAATGAGAGCAAAAAAACACAACCACAGTCGTAACATCAGTTATGGGAGATCCCGGAGACTCAAGTCACAAAGATGTACACATAGGCACTGGACCTCAGTGCTGCGTTTGATACGGTGGACCACAACATATGGATAGACAGACTTGAAACATAGGTGTAGCTGTCTAGCACAGTACTAAACTGGTTTAAATCATACCTAAAAGACAGAGATTACATTTTTTCTAATGGTAGTGTGGAGTTCCCCAGGGATCGATCTGTGGGCCTCTTCTGTCCAATCTATACAAGCTGCCACTAGTATGCAAAACAATATTTCCTATCACAGACACACTGATGATATAGCTTTATCAACTGATAACTATGGCCCATTAGAATCACTAATTAAACAAAAAAATGATTGGATGTGCCACAATATCCTACAACTACATAAAGATGAAACTGATTGTTAACTAAAGACTAAAGACCAAGTAAGAAATCTTGGTGTAGTTCTGGATTCTGACCTTAACTTCAGGTACACATCAATACAGTTAGAAAAACGGCCTTTTAGCACCTAAAAAAATATTGCAAAATTTAAAGAACTCATGTCCCAGAATGGCGTCGACAAACTTGTTCATGCATTTATTTTTTGCTTTGACTATTGCCACAGCATCTTTACAGGTCTCCCGAAAAAAGCCAGTAGACAATTGCAATTAATCCAGAATGTTGCTGCCAGGGTTCTAACCTCAACAAAAAAAAAAAACTGTACTGAAATCACTGCATTGGCTTCCCGTGTCTCATAGAATTGACTTTTAAAATTGTATCGCTTGTCTATAAAACATTTAATGGGTTATCTCCTCCAGGGTTATGAACCTGCCAGACCCCTCAGATATTTAGACGCTGGTCTGCTTATTGTTCCCAGGGTCAGAACAAAGCATGGACGCATTAGTTGTTATGCCCCTTATGTCACCACACTACAATCATTTAAATATGGTCTTAAAACATTTATTTTCGACAGGGCTTTTAAAGAAATCTAGGGAAGCAATTTTTTTTAAATTTTACTTACATTTTTTAATGTATTTTTGCTGTTCTCATTCCCTTGGACTGTCCTTTTATTTTATATATATATATGTCATGATCCGCATGGATCATGACCTCTTAGCTATAGTGGACTCTGTTTTGTTTATTTTATTATTCCCTTTGTTAGCGCTTTTGATCCCTTGTTGTTGGTTCCGGTTTTATTTTGAAGTAGTTCTTTGTGTTTCCGCACTTCCTGTTTCCCTGTCTTTTGTCTGTTTTCTTTACTTTGCCTGTGTCTCCTGCCCCTGGGATTGTCTGCACCTGTTCCTAATGTGTCTCACCTGTGTTCTATTTGCCACACCCACCTTGTGTGTATTTAGTCTCTGTGCTTCCCTTTGTCTGTGTTGGGTCGTCTGTTGTGTTTCCCCAGTCTGTCCGGAGACGTCTGTTATTGTTGGTTTCCTGGTCGTCTTCCCCGATCTGTTTCTGCGCTTTCCCCCCTGGCTCCAGTATTTGGGTTACCTGTTTTGCTACATGTCGTGGACACCCTTGGTTTAATTCTGTTTTCATTTTATTATTAAATAAACTTTTTTCCCCACATCTGCATTTGGGTCCTGCTTCCTGCTCAACCTCGAGAACATATATATATATATATTCTCTATTTTAATCTTGTGAACTTATCACTTTACAGAACAAGTCACATTCACCCATTCATACAGTGTTGCTATTTACTGTGCTTTTTCTGTCTCATACACATTCAGGTTACTGGACGTCCGACTCATCATGGATGTATTTGGAAAACAGAAGACAGTGTAAAATGATGGTGCCCAATTATTTTTATTTTATCTTATTCTGCTGCTATCTCAGCCTGGCAGGAACCTACAGAGAGGGCCCTTGAATGTGTGTTGAATACTTGATGATATGTCTACCTGGTGAACATTTAAAGGCCTGTGATCAGATATCATTATTCAGATAATGTATCCACATACACCAGATACATTGATGTTTAAAACAGGCAGAAATATGGTATTTCAATTCATCCATGACTGATTATCTTGAGTTCTCAGTGTGCCCAATTAAAAACAAAGGAAATGATCTGGCCAATGTAGCAATGAATCTGTAAAAGAAGTGGAAAACTTAGAAAGTTGCACCCTGTAAAGCTTTTTTTAAAGGAAACGCTTGGTTGCTTGTATGTATATCACACACTCCCACGCTAGTAAACAAGCCATACAGAGCTTTTAGTCACAGTGCAGTGCTATGATGTAAATGAAGGGTTGTGATCCAGGTCAAAATAGGCTTGAAGCTGCGCTTGGCAACTTATAATTCAACGTGGGAGATAAATTCAAATTCACAAGGTTTTTAAAGTCTCACTTACTTTATGTAGGAGTCATTTAATCAGAACACAGTGTTTGGTCTGAAATTTCACCTTCTTAATGGCTAAGGGGGCTAGAGAGCTCCAGCTGTCAATACCTGCTACTGACACGAGCACACCTCTCTCACCCAATGTCATCCCACCCACCTGCTTGACTCCGCGCTGTGCAACAACACGGTCTGGTGACTGGACCGTTGCGACATCTGTTTCATCTACATTCCATATGTCGCTTTAAGTGGTACCTCTCAATGACCTGTCCAAGGCTGTTGAAGAAGTGGCCCACAGTTGTGCGGTTAAAACTGTTCACCCGTGAAAGGCCGGTTACCACTGGACTCCTCATCAATGGGCTGGGGTTCTGCCTCATGAAGAATGTGAATCAGTCAGGTTTCTGCCATCTGCTTCCCATCCCATGTTTGTGGGAGTTTGATGTCTTCACTGCCAGCTGATATGCACATTTTCTGACCTAAAAGACATTGGAATAGAAAACCTGACTACTTTTTCAATGTGTCTGCCCCCTAATGCTAGAGAAAACCTTGTTGCTGCTACAGTAACCTTCACTGGGAAGATCACCGGTCTCGCAGCTTCTGCAGTGATTTGCAGTATCGGCTTAGTGTTACATGGCAGATCCCATGGGCCTTTGCAACTGATCTGACTTACTTTCCCTCTTTAGTCACATCAGATGAGTTTTTTAAAGCAATGGCAGGCACACCTCTGTCAGTCTTTCTTTTCCACTGCCTTGGCATTCTATAAAATCATTAAAATCAAGAAAGTTTTCTTAGTTTCATCTAATGGGATGCTGTAACACTATTAAAATAAGCGAAACAACCCACCCACCCCCGGCTGCTATTGTTTAGCTCACTGAAGTAGAATAGTGGCTTGAAATTAGCAGGGGGATGCATCACATTTTGCCTGAAATCTACAATAGTATTCGTATTACAGTAGTAAAAGTACGAAACAAAATATGGTCTTTTTCTTCTCAATAAATTGAGTATAAAGCAGTTTCCAGAATAAACAGCGACCATGTGGGATCGAGGAGGAAGTGAGTGAATACTGAAATGATCACATGACTCATATCTTATCCCTAATTGGTGGACTTGGTGGTGTTACAATTCTCCCCATGTGAAAACTCCATGCCCCAACACCTATCTGATGTCAGAGTTTATGACAATAATAGGAAACCTTCTGAAAACCAATATTCTAACATGCACAGATACCTAATGGTGGTGGAGGTAAGAAATCCGGCAGGATATGAACTTTGCTTTTATTTGTCAGTTTCTTGCCAGACACTGTAAAAAGGAAACCAGAGCAGGTTTGTTTTATATCCTAATACCAAAATTAAATTGCAATATTTGTGTGTGGGAATTATATAAATTATTCTACTCCGACTAAGTGTGTTGGAGAGAAGCCTGGGAGACAGAAGTAAATGATGTACCTCACAGGGTATGAGCGACTGATTATTCCACATTCACAAGTTGTTAAAAACAGAAACGAAGGTTTAAAGTGATACTATTATTCAAAAGTCGTATTACTCATAGTTAATACCTGAGTGACTTAATTTTATGATGGATGCACTAAAAAATGGCTTTTATTCCGCAGTGGTTATTCCTTGGTGGACAAGAGTTCCACCTTGCAACCAAAATAATTTCTGCAATATGTTTGAAAATATGTTGGTTTTTTTTAGGGTTTTTTTGTCTGGAGGTTCAATGTTACCCACCAATTTTGTCCCAACACAAAATAAATGAGGGTTAACTTTGGGATCTTCCATTCCTGCCTTAAATTGAGCAAAGTTGTAACGATTATGGAATTCTCATGTATTTTCTGTTGCTGCTATTGATTTGTCCTGTTCTTTTTTTATCTTCCCTGTGTATATTTATATTTACTATACACATATTTTGTTACTTCAGCCCAATGTCAGTTAAAGAAACTCATCAAACGTATATACAAGCTCGAAGCATCAGCCATATGGATAAAGACAATAGTGTGAAAAATGAACCAGCTAGTTTAGAGAAATTAAGTCATCAGGGGATTTGAAAAGTCAACAAATCTAGCAAAAAAGTGACCGAGATGACAGTACTGAGACCATTTCTCCCTAGTGACCATACCCAACAGCAGAATTAAATTTGAACAACACACACACACACACACACACACACACACACACACACACACACACACACACACACACACACACACACACACACACACACACACACACACACACACACACACACACACACACACACACACGCACACACACACACACACACACACACACACACACACACACACACACACACAGGCTGTTAGCAGGGAATGTTGTGTCACCTGCTGCATGGTGATGGCAGGTCATTCTCTCTCCTTGGGGTCCAGACAAAACCTTTTCCAGGGATACAAAACATCCATTATCACCTGTGTGTCCCTGGTGGCAAACGGCAGGTAGGGATAGAGCACAAGAGAATACTTTGACACACTCACACAGACGGTCACACAATATGGTATTTACATACACACAGCGAGAGGTTTTAGCTTGTATTTTAATCATGAGCACACAGAAGCAGACACCCTCAGCGTTAACCTATTATGAGTAGAGGATCTGCTTTAAAACTTAAAAGCACACCTATCAGTACGTTGTTAATGCTTTCAGAGCTTTAGCTTGAAAGCCAATGTTCAAACTAATGTGCACTGAGGGAACATTTCAGGGCATATTTCACTTTGATGAAACCTTTATATCTTTTCAAACGCGTATTTCCATGGACATTAATCTTCAAATATTAGCTACCTCCAAAGTATGTATTCAGCAATGACATTCAGGCATCCAGATGAGATCAGAAAATGAATTTCTTGTGCATGGTGTTTGGTCAAACCGCTCTCAAAGACAAACAAGACTCACAGCTCACATTATGGTATGCTGTCTGTGCATGATTACACTCCTAGCTCTTTTATTCTCACACAGAAAACAACCTCTAACTCTGACAGTGTTTTCTTCAACAATTTTGCAAAACCTAAACCACTAAATAAGTCTGTCTTCGAAGACACACTTCACAAAAACTTCAGATTTGTGGTTTTGAGCTAAATGTCTAATCATCTATTGGATGGATTTTGCAGCTGTAGGAGTTTGCCAAAGCTGGGTTGTATTAACTGCCCTGTGTAATGTTTTAGATTCGATAGAGGTCCCGACTTGCCGGCCTATATGTGAGCTGGGTGATAGCAGCTGCCTTTAATGAGCATTCAACCAACCCAGTTCAATCATCTTGTCAGACATGGTTGTTGTGTAAGGACCATGGCCAGTGACTGTATATATTATGAAGATGGATGGCATGACAGCTCCCTAAAGAAAAGCCAAAACCTCTGGATTGGTGGCTGACTGCAGAATAGGTCATAAACTTCACCCTCTCCACATTGGCGGATTGGACAAACAGAAAAATCTAAGAATACGTAAATACATTTTTCCCGGACATGGTTCTGGTTATTCTTGGTGGGTCTTGTCACACTGATGTACAATGATTAACTGAGTTATAATGTTTCTCAGAAGTTTGGTTTTAATCAGTGATTTGCGGCCGGAGAGATTTTGATTAACGACTGAGATTGACTAGTGATTACTTGGATGGGGTATGGGCGGGACAATACTGCGGCTCCAAATCCGCGATCACTTCTGCGAAGAGCTCTAAATGAAAATGTCTTTACGTTTTGACTTCATGTTTGGGGGAGGAATTGGAGAAGTATTGTCCATCTGCAAAAACCCAGACCGAACGTGCCACAGTGAAACTGCAATTTTAAGATAATTTAACTTATTATTTTTGCACAATCATGAGGTCAATTTTGATATGTCACTTTTTTGGGTTTTTGACCAAAGTACCTGCAGACCTAATGACATTCCTATAAACCTCTGATTTAGTGTTAATTGGTAATGCTAAAATACAGAACTGACTGATGGTGAACATCATATCTGCTGAAAATCAGCATAGTAGCATTGCCTTAATGCGCATGATAGCATTCTGTGTTTAACATAAGCACCACTGTGCAGTAGTACAGCGTTCTGCTAGCATGGTTGAAGACTGTTGTATTACGCTGCTTCCTCTTTGGTGAAGACTTCCTTCTAATTAAATGACTGGATAACATAATCCTGTGCATATACAGACATTATTCCTTTCACCTCTGTCTGTACATGTTTTAACAGTACATTTATGTGATACTTAATCATAACCAGCAACTGTATCTGCAGGCGGAGCTGACACCTATTACCACGCTATTATCAACCTCCCGCTGACATCTGTGACTGTTGCAGACCATCCACGAGTCAATCATGTTCAGTTTTTGCTCATACACGTCTGTCATTATAAAGCTGCCACATTTAGCATGTAGTGTGACCTTGAGACAAAGTCAGCCCTCATTTGGTACAAAAATACATGGAATAAAAATAAGTTGCTTCAAGGGGGAAAAAAATCTGTCCTGTTCACTTTAAAGCAGATCTGAACCCATCAGCACTCAGCTTTTCACCAAAATATGTTTTTTTAGTTTTTATTTAATTAATACATTTTTTAGTCAATGAAAAATACTTTGTCCTTCAGGGCAAACTAACACGCTCCACCTCTGCAGCAGTGGTTTGTGCTCCAACGCCCACTGACAATGCACTCACAGAATGAGAGATTTCCCAGCACTGACATCCCCACCACAACTCACCCGCACACACTCACGTTCCAACTGCAATCGTGGCGAATTCGGTAAGAATAAGTGCTATTGTGTTTATTTGCGGTAATAGAACCCATTTTGGAAAACAAAGAATGTTATTTTCCAAGCTAAAGACATTTTACACTCCACTCACCCTCAATTTGGTTGAATGGCCTAATGGTTATGATGCGTACAGCCTGCAACATGTAAAAGAAACCACTGTGAATGAGGCGATCAGACATTATAGCTTTGGGGAGAATTCAAACACAGGATTTTCATTTTTAATTAGGTCTAGTGATATAGTGAATCTAACCGTTGAGTGTAAACTACTGGAAATCATGTCCTCTTTCTCTTCCACACTTTTTTGGTTTCTTTTGTGGACCTTTGGTTAATTGGCAGCCATCTCTTTTCAGATGACCATATGGTGTGTTGACCTGTGAAAGAAGAACAAATATGAAATGCTGTCACGTAAAAATGATGGGACAAAGATGCCAATGGCCTGAATTCATTCAGTCCCATAAAATGTGTAAAGGCAGTGAGGCACTTGTATATGAATGGATGGGGCCCTGTTGCTGTCGACCTCTCCTGCATTTTTCTTATTAGGTGAAGAAATTCCAGCACTTGTCATTTTAATTCTGACACTGTCTGGGGTTTTAATAATTTTCTGACACTGTGCAGGTTTTAAATGATATTCTGACCCTGTCCAGGGATGTTTACAATATCTTGTAAACAAACCAAAATGTGTGACATTTAGGGTTTCTCACCAAAATGCGTGGTGCGTATCCGTGAGGCTTAAGGAATGTTTCGAATGGATTTTCTTTCTCACTGAATATTTGCAAAGCATTTTATTTTGGTGGCTGAATGTTTACACTACTTGTATTCATTGCGAGAGGACACCTTCCTCCATGGCACTCAGACTCCTAAGTAAAGTGAATGGATTGGAATGAAACCATCTAAAGGAGGACCAAGGGAATAGTCCTGCTTGACAGCCAAAATGGCGGATTAAGTGTCATGTGGTGCGTTTATTTTACCCCCAAATTATTGAAAATAAATTAATTATTTTACTGTAACTGCTTGACGTGTGTGTGTGTGTGTGTGTGTGTGTGTGTGTGTGTGTGTGTGTGTGTGTGTGTGTGTGTGTGTGTGTGTGTGTGTGTGTGTGTGTGTGTGTGTGTGTGTGTGTGTGTGTGTGTGTGTGTGTGTGTGTGTGTGTGTGTGTGTGTGTGTGTGTGTGTGTGTGTGTGTGCGCGCGCGTGCGTGTGTGGTGGCTTAATGATTAATTAACACTGACAATCTGAACAATTGGTATCACTGTTGGAGAGCAGGTGATTTGACACACTGCTCAGTAAGTGTACACACACACACCCACACTGAGGTTTGCAAATCCAGGAGACAGATTAAACGGTATTCACAAACACAGATGTGGGCTGACCATTGCCTTGACACACACACACACACACACACACACACACATACACACAGACTAAGGGGCAGATATGTTGGCGAGCAGGTGGTGGCAGAGGCCACATGCGTCTGGCTGAGTGACAGATGAGTTTTTGTGTGACTCAGACATAGTGGCATGTCCTCTAAACCTCAGCTGATGTATGACTAACCTCTGTATGCGTGTAGCCTACAGTATGAGTGTGTAAATCACTCAGACAGTGGCAGGCCAACCTGTGTGTCTGTGTGTGTGTGTGTGTGTGTGTGTGTGTGTGTACATGCAATGAATAGAAATTGTGTGTTAGCATTTGTCCCAGGCCTTAAGGGGAGCCTCAGGGAAATACAACAGAAGATGGCCACAGTGGCTGCATGGGTGGATGATGTAATCTCCTTCATACACTGAGCCAGACCTCTGCAGGTTTGTACCTTGTGTTTCCGGCTGTGTGCTGCTACGTCCAGCATGGCTGCGGATGGCAGTAGACATCTTTCACAGTGGTAATCAGCATGAGAAGCTACCCGAATGAAGAAGTGGAGCCCAGTTACCGTATCGCCTATTGCTATGCATCAAAATGCACACCATACAAACCTGTAGCATCTTAGATTCCTCTGTGAAAACACATTAAGGACAAGGTGGGAAGTTGCCAGCGGAAAATATCTCTTTCTGACCTTGGTGCAACAAAACTACGGATGTGTGAAAAAACTGGTGTTTCCCTGGCTACTCGGCAGCACTACGAATGTTTCACAACAGGTTACAGTAACTAAAATCAATGTTTTGAAGAGAGCTGACTGATTTAGGATTGGACCATGCTAAAAAGGACACCAAAAACAATTTGCAGTACATCAACATAACATAATATTACAATAATATTTACTGCTCACAAGTCAGACAAATAAAAGCCAAATGTTTCTTCTCAAGAATTGACAGAGTTGTTTTGTACCTGCATGTTGAACAGAGCAACTGATTATATATCAGCTAAAACCGCTATATCAGTAGTCAGCATACTTGTGGTTCGATGGTGCCAGGGTGCCAGTCAGAGAGTTTGTTTGACAATAATATATTTCTTTTAAGTAGTCAAACCTACAAAGGGCCCATGCCTAACCATGCATGGTACCTAACTAACAACCAGGTATATGGTATATGATTTATGGTATAAGACCACAGTTGCTGACAGGAGTGGAGAAGAAACAGGAGAATATCCCGTTTGAGTCAAAGCGAATACTGGACAACTTAATAACGGACTTCAAACTCGCTGCCAGGGGTTGGCAGGCTACCGATGCCGACTCGGAATGGACAAGACCTCGTTCTCGTGAGCATCTGCGGGCTGCCATTTTGAAATTAGCATACCGTCAATTTTATTTTTGCTGGCCAGTGGGTGTGTGTACATCCAGGGCGTGCCAGAATAAAGGCACCAATCGCTACAAATTGTCATTTAAACTGCCACTTTGTCGTTGTCGTCTCAGTTTTCACTTGTTATTTTGCCCACAACTAAAAATCAGCCACTATTAAAAGCAAAATGCTGGACAGACCTTCAGTTTGGGGGGAATAATGAACCCATACATCACATTGTGTAAGTCATGTTATTTGGTAGAAGGTAGTATTTATTAAAACATTTACCTGTATGTTATACACGTGCTGTAGAGAAAATGATCATATCATTATAACAAGCATCCATTTAATTATCTCATCTCATCTCCTCTTCAACCGCTTATCCGTGGTCGGGTCGCGGGGGCAGCAGCTTCAGTAGGGGGCCCCAAACTTCCCTTCCCGGGCCACATTAACCAGGTCTGACTGGGGGATCCCGAGGCGTTCCCAGGCCAGTGTGGAGATATAATCTCTCCACCTAGTCCTGGGTCTACCCCGAGGTCTCTTCCCAGCTGGACGTGCCTGGAACACCTCCCAGGGGAGGCGCCCAGGGGGCATCCTTACCAGATGCCTGAACCACCTCAACTGGCTCCTTTCTACGCAAAGGAGCAGCGGCTCTACTCCGAGCTCCTCACGGATGACTGAGCTTCTCACCCTATCTCTAAGGGAGACACCAGCCACCTTTCTAAGGAAACCCATTTCGGCCGCTTGTACTCGCGATCTCGTTTTTTCGGTCACGACCCATCCTTCATGACCATAGGTGAGGGTAGGAACAAAGATTGACCGGTAGATCGAGAGCTTTGCCTTCCGGCTCAGCTCCCTTTTTGTCACAACGGTGCGGCAAAGCGAGTGCAATACCGCCCCCGCTGCTCCAATTCTACGGCCAATCTCACGCTCCATTGTCCCCTCACTCGCAAACAAGACCCCGAGGTACTTAAACTTAAAATTTTGAGGTGCTGATTCTCATCCCAATCGCTCCACACTCGGCTGCGAACTGATCCAGTGAGTGCTGAAGATCACAGACCGATGGTGCCATCAGGACCACATCATCTGCAAAAAGCAGTGATGAGATCCCCAGGCCACCGAGCTGCAACCCCACCCCACCTGACTACGCCTCGATATCCTGTCCATGAATATCACAAACAGGATTGGTGACAAAGCACACCCCTGGCGGAGACCAACCCCCAACGGGAACGAATCCGACTTACTGCCGAGAACCCGGACACAGCTATTGCTTTGAGTATACAGGGATTGGATGGCCCCAAGAAGTGACCCCCTCACCCCATACTCCCTCAGCACCTCCCACAGTATCTCCCGGGGGACCCGGTCATACGCCTTCTCCAAATCCACAAAGCACATGTAGACTGGATGGGCATACTCCCAGGCCCCCTCCAGGATCCTTGCAAGGGTAAAGAGCTGGTCCGTTGTTCCACGTCCAGGACGGAATCCACATTGTTCCTCTTCAATCTGAGGTTCGACTATTGGCCGAACCCTCCTTTCCAGCACCTTGGAGTAGACTTTACCCGGGAGGCTGAGAAGTGTGATACCCCTGTAATTGGCACACACTCTCTGGTCCCCCTTTTTGAACAGGGGAACCACCACCCCGGTCTGCCACTCGTTTGGCACTGTACCCGACCTCCACGCAATGTTGCAGAGACGTGTCAACCAAGACAGTCCCTCCACACCCAAAGCTTTCAACATTTCTGGGCGGATCTCATCAACCCCTGGGGCTTTGCCACTGTGAAGTTGTTTGACTACCACAGTGACCTCCGCCAGGGAAATTGACGATGATCCTCCATCAGCCTCCAGCTCTGCCTCTACCATAGAGGGCGTGTTAGTCGGATTCAGGAGTTCCTCAAAATGCTCCTTCCACCGCCCGATTACCTCCTCAGTTGAGGTCAACAGTGTCCCATCCTTACTGTACACAGCGTGGATGGTTCCCCGTTTCCCCCTCCTGAGATGTCGAATGGTTTTCCAGAAGCATCTTGGTGCCGACCTAAAGTCCTTCTCCATGACTTCTCCGAACTTCTCCCACATCCGCTGTTTTGCCTCTGACACGGCAGAGGCTGCAGCCCTTCGGGCCCGTCGGTACCTTGCAACTGCTTCCGGAGTCCTCTGGGATAACATATCCCTAAAGGACTCCCTGACCACCGGTGTCCACCACGGAGTTCGAGGGTTACCGCCCCTTGAGGCACCTAAGACCTTGAGACCACAGCTCACCGCCGCAGCTTCAGCAATGGAAGCTTTGAACATTTCCCACTCGGGTTCAATGCCCCCAACTTCCACAGGTATGCCAGAAAAGCTCCGCCGGAGGTGTGAGTTTAAAATCTCCTGGATGGGGGGCTCCTCCAGACGTTCCCAGTTCACCCGCACTACACGTTTGGGCTTACCAGGTCTATCCAGAGTCTTCCCCCACCCCCGGATCCAACTCACCACCAGATGATGATCAGTTGACAGCTCCGCCCCTCTCTTCACCCGAGTGTCCAAAACATGCGGCCTCAGATCAGATGAAACAATCACAAAATCGATCATCGACCTTTGGCCTAGGGTGCTCTGGTACCATGTACACTTATGAGCATCCTTATGTTCGAACATGGTGTTCATTATAGACAAGCCATGGCTAGTACAGAAGTCTAATTACAAACAACCACTTGGGTTCTGATCAGGGAGGCCGTTCTTCCCAATCACGCCTCTCCAGGTGTCTCCATCATTGCCCACGTGGGCGTTGAAGTCTCCCAGCAGAACAACGGAGTCCCCTACTGGGGTCCTTTGCAGGACTCCATTCAGGGTATCCAAAAAGGCCGAATACTCTGAACTCCTGTTTGGTGCATATGCACAAACAACAGTCAGAACAACAGCCCCACCAGATCCAACTGGTAGCGCTCCACCTCCCGCACAAGCTCCGGCTCCTTCCCCCACAGAGATGTGACGTTCCACATCCCCAGACCCAGCTTCTGCAGCCCAGGTCCGGTTCGTCGAGGTCCCCGACCTCCACTGCCACCCGTGTGGCAGTGCACCCGACCCCAGCGGTTCTTCCTATGAGTGGTGGGCCCACAGGATGGAGAGGAGGTAGGTGCCACGTAGCTTTTTCGGGCTGTGCCCAGCCGGGCTCCGTGGCAAACCCGGCCACTAGGCGCTCGCCGACGAGCCCGCCGCCTGGGCCTAGCTCCAGACGGGGGCCCCGGGCTTCCTCCGGGCTGGGTCCCTTTTCTTCTTCCTCTGTTGTCCATGGTGTCTTTGTTGAACCATACTTAGTCTGGCCCCTCGCCTGAGACCACTCTGCCATGGGAAACCCTACCAGGAGCACTAGGCTCCAGACAACACAGCCCTCAGGTTCATAGGGACACACAAACCCCTCCACCACGGTAAGGTGATGGTTCCCGGAGAGGTTTAATTATTTCCAAAGCTAAATTGATTGACCTTTTATAATAAATACATTTTCTCAACGTGCAGAATGACTGTACGTGGCGCGGAGCTGTTCTAGGAAAGACCCATATCTACTCTTCAGCGTCCTTTGGCCCGCTGTGACCGTGCGTGGAGTAGGATAGTGGCAAATGGTGCTAATGAAGAAGTGAGGGTGCTCTCTTTCACACTCTCACAATGAGCTTTAGAAACTCTGGCGCACGCGATGACCATGAGGAGTGTCAGGGCAGACACTGAAGACTTAACATTGTTTTTTATACTCCACATATTTGGACCAAACTCCTGGAGAAGTTTCATCTCTCTTGCATCTCTGTTCTTTTAAAAAGGAAAGTCATCAGCCTTGATTTCAAAGTGTTTTACTAAATCAAAATCTTTCACGTCTTACACTGCATTGTAAATGTTTCTCTTGGTATTCTCATGATCTCTTTTTAACTCTTTAAATTTTAATCTAAATGCTTATGTGGTATTGCCTGCTGTTGCTTTTTATATTTGTAATGCTTTTTATATTGTATGGAAAGCACTTTGAATGAAGTTAACTTGCCTTGCCTACAGAAAAAGCCACCAGTATGTTGCGCTTGTTGGACTGCGAATGTAATCCAATCACTGTATGTGTACCTAGGGTAGTGTTGTTCACCCTCACAAGCCAAGGAGGAAGGAAGGAAGACATATGCAATGTGTTCATGTCTGAGCTTCGCAAATTCAGGTACTCCAACACAAACCTAGTTTTCTTTCCCACACTCAATCTCAATGGTTATTGTCTATCATGATACATTCACATGACAAAGAAAATAAACTGCGGAACAAAGAAATCTGTGTTTGAGGCATATGTGTAAAAATTCCCATGTCCCTTGCTACAAATTATTCTAATATGCAAAGTAGACTTAATCCAGCACACCACCATAGGCAGCGGTTTGAACATCTCGTTCACGTTGCACCACAGGTGCTGTACTCTTTTGTCTTCTGTACTTAGGCGGCAGCTCGCTCAGTGGGCAACTATGAGAGTTTCAGAGAAGGATATCCCTCCGTTTATCTCCACAAGATCGATAAACATCTCCTTTTCAAAGATGGCTCCCTTGAGAAAGATACAGTATTCTGAAGAGGGATGGGGAGAACACATTAATGACAATAAACAATGGAAGCGAGAGCAGTGCACCTCCCCACAGGGAGCGTTAAGTGTGCCAGCATGTGCAGAAAGAGATATTCCTAGATGAGAAAAAGTAACCATAAAGAGTGCAAATGTGACAGGATGAAATGGCATGGGCCAGTTTATTTGGAAAATACAGCTGGTGTTGAGTGCATTTTAAAGCTGCTGTCGGTAGGATTGAGAGAAGTGTGGACATAGTCTCAGAATTCCAAATCCAACGACTCCTGCTCCCTCCCCCTGCACCTCGGTTCCTCCTCCACAGCTCCTCCCAGCCCGCCGTGCCTGCCTACGCTACCATGGCAACCGAAGCCAGGCAAGATGCGTAACATGATGTTCCCACCGGTGAGAAGCTAACCTGAAGTTAACACGGACTATTGTCCACGTTGATAGACTATTACACGTTTTTAGTAACCGTTGCCTCACGTTATTACCTGTGACTTTTTGTGAAAACAACATCGTCAGTGTTTTTGAACGTTAGACTACCGTAAAACAGTTTACATTAGCTTGTTTACATACCTAGCGTGAGCTAGCACATTAGCTACTGCAGTGTTACATGGTAGGCATGTAAATGAACAGCTTTATCTTCACATACATCATTTGTTGCTTTGCAGGATGACTGACACTTTTATCTATATTTTATAACATTATTAGAGCTTTGAGACTGGTACACTGGATTCAGATGAGGAAGTGAAAACAGCTGCTTCGACGAGTAGATGAGCGAGGAGAAGAAGGAGTCGCTTACATGGCGCACCGTGCAGCGGCCGTGGGAGACGGGGCAGAGGTCGACGTGTTGGCCCCACACCCGAGGACCTGGGAGCCGAAGACACAGCTGATCTTCATGTGATCAGCCAGTTGGTCCCTGCAGCGTGAACTGGTTTCATCACAAGATGGTTTAGCTTCAGACTGTGCTATATGTAAATAGTGTGCTGTGCAATATATATTTTTTTCATTTCATTTATTTATTTCAACATTATATTTTAATATTCATGCAACCTCAGTATTTGCTTTGCAATAAAGTGTATTTTGAAAGTGATCGGTTTCTCATTGCATAAATATACAACAATGGGACGATTTTTTTATCAATATACTTTTTACATCAATTCAAGTCATTACAAATATATTAATTTGGGGTAATTTGTTTCACTGGTTCAGTACTACCAATGCAGTATTTTAAAGAAAAGCATGACAAATTTATCAAAGTAGACAATGATGTAATATTGACAAGCTTTATTTGCACATGAATAAAATACAGTAAGTGTGTTGAATATTCCTTCCTCAGCTGTTCCCCCAGCACAGTCAGCATCTGTGGAGAAAAACTCATGTGAAACTATGATCCAGGAAAAAATACTCCTTACAAATTCATCACGCATTTGCCAATTCAGTACGTGAACGTGTGCTGGGAATATCGAAACGTACTTAGGATTTAGCATAGCACGGGATGCTACGTTTGGTGATAAAATAATGAAGCTAACTAAACAGTATGACACTAATGAGGGAGCATTTGGCCGCGAGAGCGCAGAAAATGACACACACACACGTCTGAAATACTCTCAAAAACAGATTAGACTGCTTGGACACGAACATATTTTCAGCTTTTATGATACAAACACCTCTAACCACTAGCCATAGCACTGTGATATGTGTGTCACATATTACTACCAGCATATAGCGACAGTTTCAACAAATATGAAAAAAAGTTATTTTTACAAATCCTACCGACAGCTTCTTTAAGTGAGCGGATGGAGTTCTGAAGGGTGTGACTTGATGCAAAAACTGAGAATGTGCGTGATAGATGGATAGATAGATAGATAAATACTTTATTCATCCCAAGCTGGGAAATTCTGGCGTAGCAGCAAGATGTTTCACACAGCACACATCACACATTAAAAAATATATACAATATTTACACAATTAGTTTAATTTCATACTTTATCTTGAGTTTGTTCCTCCCTGGAGGAAAATTAAGAAGCAAAGGAATACCATACTGTAAGAACCAAAGAACATAAGACGATGACCCACGTTTGCTGTCTAGCACTTCTCCTTCTGATCTGTACACATGGACACATCTTGTGCTGAACCTTGACTTGCCACTTATCTTCTCAACTGTAGAACAATGAACAACTGTAAAACGTCCATGCAAAGATCAAGATAGGTCACTTGTAGCTTGCCATCAATGTGTTAATGTTTTGGAAATGCATTGTTTTTTTGTAAAGTTGTCATTATTCTCAGATACGCAAAGCTTTGATTTTGAGTGACAATATCAAATATGAAGAGCCAAATGAAAAAGTACTCTGCCGTATCTCCATGAAATACTATATTCCCTTGTTCTGTATTGTGTATTATGTCCAGTACCTTATGCCAGTATCAAAATCTAATCAGCTTTAATTTTCTTTTTGTTTTATTATATTTGCTGTTGAATTATACCACCTTGTAGCCTTAATATTAATGGGAGTTAAATGTTAGTTTCGAAGATAACGGCAGCACAACAATTATTTTCCCCACATTGCGTGGTCCAGGGTGTCACAGGAATTCCAAATACATAATTCCTTTCTCCATACATAAAATAATGACAATAATTAAATTCTATTCACTCTAAAATTAAGCTTGTGCACATTGCACACGGCCAGTGGGCAGATCCAGTGGAGTGGGATGGAGGGAGCACCTCCACAGCAGCTGCTGGGAGGGAGACTATTATTGATTCACGTTCTCCACCCACACCTTACCATCCACGTGGGGGATTGCAACTTGACATGCTTCACCGGCGACATGCCTACTGCTAACCTCACTAGACTAGAAAATTCTACAGAGAGGAGAAACACTGCACCCACTTGTCAAAGTGTGGCATTGGTCTTTCATAGAGCTTTCTTATGGTGCTGTGGTCTCTCAGACTCCCAGGGAACTCACGCAATTGCAGGCAGGATACCCGTGTAAATAGTTATTGCTCCGCAGTTAAATAATGTACAGCAACAGTGTAGCACATCCTGATTGTTGTTGAGTTTGGCCTTCAATCATATTGATTTTCAGGCTTATTTCAGAACTGGCTGCAGAGCCAAGTCTTTGCAGGAGAAGATGAACCATTCTTGACAAAACAACAACACTAAAACTCCAAACCATAGCAGTATCCCTTCAAGGCTGCAATGTTCTTTGGAGATGAGATAAACAAACACAAAGATAGGCAATTTTTTGATTATCAGGCCCTTGACTCAGGAGGGGCTGCAAATGTCAGAGTGTGATGATAGGTCATGGGCCTCTCCACAGGAACAGGAGTGTGCTCAACAAATTCCTTCCAATTAAATCATGGAATGACTTGTGTGCCAAGTTGATATTTGGGTTTGGGGACAGCGGAGTCCGGTTTGCAGAAGCAAATATTTGTGCTTTGTGGGAGCGTTAATGTGCCAAAGAAGTTGACTGTGACCACTGACCTGTAGCACTGACTCCCATCAGGATGAAGTGCTTCAAGCTGCTATAGTTATGAGAAATCCGCCCTCCCCACTTCACCTCCACCTCTCCAATTTGCACGTCCTCCCAACCACTCAACTGAAGACACCCTGCACTCAGCCCTATCAGACCTGGACACTGACGACAGTTAAGTTAGCCGAAGTCAATTAAAAGTGTGATGCTGAAAAAAACCCCAGCAAAATTATTTCAATTTTGAAAGTATACGTACAGTTGAAAGAAATCAAGGCATTTCCTTAAGAGTATCTCAAACGGTATACAGTTTATATATCACATATAGCATTACACATTCCCAGGTAAGCACCAACCAGTATCAAAATAAAACTATACAACTGAAGAAGAGAGGTCAGGGGCGATGAGTGTGGTAAGTGCGCACAGGTAGTCAAAAAGATGGGTTGTCAGGACGAAAAAGACATTTGGATGTACTAATTTACAGCCCTACAGCTTCCTCAGATGATTTTTTTTGTTGTTGTTGTTGTCAGAGCTTTTCATTTATTTATTGCTATCGAGACGCAAATAAAACAAAAAAAAATGCTTCTGTAATTGTCCACCCACCCCTTTAAAGTTTTGGGATTGCATTATTTAGAGGCCAATATTAAGAGACCAATAAACAATGCAGGTAAAGGGCGGTTGTGTTTCAGTGTGAAGAGACTCACTCTCTTTTCTCAGTTGCAAAAATGACTAAATTCCCAATGATGTTTTCAACTGCTCTCACTACCTACCACCATTCTGAATGGTGCACAGAAATGTAGAATCATAATCAAGCTGGGGGTAAATGAGTACGGCAACAGTAAGTTATGACGCAAATGGCATTACGGTACTTCATTTTATTTTGCTTTTATTGTACTGAACATTGCAAAAAATTCAACAACCCAAAGTCTTAAGTGTAACTTTTAGCATTGCTACATGACACCAGCTTTCCTCCCTCCCTCTATATGTATCTGTCGCTTCCTCATTCCTTCTCTCTGTCCTCTTTCTCATCGTTGAATTATAACTCTCTGTTGAATAGAGCAGTTGGAGAGTAGGTCTGACTTTTCCTTTGATACTGCAATCGTTTCATCATATTATTAATTCTTCCGAGCATCTAATTAGGGCATTTGGAACACATTTTTCTTTGTTGCATGCCCTAAGTCTTTGAGTGTGGCAAAAATAGAAGGTAGTCTGTCAATTTTCCACAGTGGTAGTGTTTCCTTTTATTACATCCACTCCTGTTACATCAGAAGTGGACTGGGAACCCACACAAAATAACTTCCAGTTACTTTTTTCACCCACCTTTTTCAAATGTATGATTTGTAGTAATGTTCGAGGCTGCTTGAATCAATACTGAACACAAACTTAAGGTCATCCTTATTCAGCACTACATTTCAAGTTGTAAACTGAAAAATGTACTTATCCATTCAGTTGTGCTACCACTGACATTGGTACTGTGTATGCATCAACATTTGCATTCATATTACATATAAATGTCACATATAAGCAACAAGATGGAGCTTTTAGCATAATAACAAGTTACTGCAAAGAAGATTGGCAGCCTCTATGAGCCTCTGCTGCATTTTAACATTGTTTGCAATGAGGTCAAATTTGGATTTAGATTGGGCAGAATTTGATTTAGAGCACAAACAGAGTGCACCAATTTTCCAGTGGAGCACATGCATTTTCTATTACACTTTCTACTGACAGGAAATCATCAAGGTTAGTATACTCATGATGATATTTGTTACATTTGACAAAAAACAATACCAACTTAAAGTCCGGTAATCATGGAATTATTATCAGTCTGTAAAGACAATGGAATAAAATAAGGCATCTAAAACGGGAAGATACATGAATCTAGCTCAGGAATACTGATCACAACAGAATTCAGCTTAGCAATAGTCTAAAAAGACAAACTGAAAACCTGAAACAATAGACAGCACAGTTGAGCAGAATTGCCAATTTCAGAAAAGCTAATATATTCAGCTAATCTAGCAGTAGAGTCAAAATCTTAGAAGTCAAAATGCACGCTTGTGTGACAGTTGTAGCAGTCACACAAGACTGGTATAGGTGGGAAAAAACAATAGACTTTCTTCAATGGCAGTTTTGGAAATTTCTATTGACCCCCTAATAGAAGCTATTGCAGTGATAAATATAGCCGCAATAGGCGATTACAGGGTTCAAACCCTCTGCCATCTGTCCCCCTTTCATGGGATATAAACCAAACTGTAAATGGTCTGTGTATTCAACAGATGACTTGAGAGGTCTCCAGTGAGTTTGGTCATGAAAGGTATTAGGCAGCTTGAGTTATTAGCATATATGCTATAGCCCATTCCCACTTTAACAAATCAAGATGGCGCCTCAAATTTTGATCAGAGCATGCACACCAATTTTGGTGAAATTCTGTTCAGTGGCTATTGAGATACACGTTTGTGGCACCCCCTATAGGTTGGTAATAAAATGCTTTAACTGTAGCTAATCACAGCTGTAAGTTAACAAAGATTTGTGATGATTGGAGAAATGGTTATTGACAATATTCCTCTAAACCCCGCCCTTTGCGAAGACATTTGGCTAGTAGCGGCCATTTGTTTGTCCCAATGTTGATCATTTCTAATATAAATGTGTACTTTCATACTTTAAGGCAGCATACCAAATTAAGTGTTGATAAAGTTAAAATTTCAAAAGTTGTATTCATATTAACGTTTTCATTTTTTACTAATTGGCGCACAATTCTGTCAGTTTTGTTTTCAGTTATTCTGAAATTTTTTGTAGTTTTGGCTTATTCCAGCTCACAGGAATTTGAGGTATTGCAGAACAAGGATAATAATGATTGCTATGGACCTATACAAAAACAATAGGGTTCTACACTTGTATGGGTTTGAACCCTAATAGGGTTCAGATAACTGTCACCCTGGACGTTGGGGTCATCTTTGGCACCTTAATGTTGCCTAATTTACGGCAAAACGGTTCCTTTTTATTTTGAGGATGTCTCAAAAGGCAATCATGCTTTTTTGTGTATCGTCTGGTGAGATCCTGGTTTAGAGAGGCGCTAATCTGACATGCATCACTGAACCCTGCAGTTTACTCTGCATCACATAATCACTTTGTCTTGTTGTCTCTCCAGCCATCCCTCCGTTGATCAAGACTCCATCTGGAATAATTGCGCAAATATTTGTGAATATTTCTAGGCGTAAACACAGCAAATGTGAGGGAGTTCAAACCGGAAGTGAGCGGACACAAAGAAATGACAGTACATGCTGCTTAACTTTTTATTTTCAATTAGAGAACTACTTTCTTGCTGAAAAATTCAAGTCAGTCTTTTCTGTTTATTGTTATTTCAGCCGCATATGATCGTTATACTGAAATGACCTGGTCATTGCAAAGACAACGACATGGAAGCAGTCTAAACATAAGAAAAAAGAAATTGTGTTTGCATCCAATCCTGAAAAACTTTCACACTCAATGTCTATGTATATCAGGTATAAGGTCACCGTTTAGCGGGACAATGTTTTACCTCCTGTGGGGTTTGAATGTTCGAAATTAGGCCCTGTGTTCCCTCATTTTTATACACATACATATACATCAAATGCACTCATTCATTAACCATACTCTTCATTCCTGGTCAGGGTCAACATGAAGCTGCAGCCTGTTTCAGATTGAGCCCGGCACGGGGAATGTAAATAATAACGTAAACTTGTCACTGTCTTATGAATATATCAATTAAGACACAGTTGAATGCTGACATGACTCACACACACAGCGGAGATACGTATACCTGCACGAGTCACTGAGCATGATCGCCTGATTTTCTGCGTGTGTTCATGATTAAAAGGCTTTGCCAGTGTGACAGTGGGTAATATTGTGTGTGTGTGTATTATTTGCATGTTACTTGACGGTGTACCTCTTGTCCCCACAGCCACATGCACAAAACAAAAATATACAATTAACTGACTTCTTTTGCTACGTAAATTCACTGAGCCAAGGGTGTATATTTGGTTGGAGGGGATAAAATAATGGGTTGTAAATTAAATAAATAATAATAATAACACACAGCTTACAATACTTTCCTCAATAGCCAAAAATGCTGTTCACTTTGCCTTTGCATCATTGCATTATTGATGCAGACCTGATCCTTAAGATGACCATGAATGGATATGGCAGACTCTATATACATATGTATGATATATCTTTAATTTGTGCAGGCTCTTAAATATGTAGGTTGCAGTGCAGAGGTGTTGTCCACAACATTGTCTTTGATTGTCATTCAATTCTATAATTTTTCTAGGACAATATATATATATATATATATATATATATATATATATATATATATATATATATATATATATATATCTATGTTGGGGTGGCAATATTTATCAGCCCTAAAATAGCACCTGCACATCCTCCAACAGCCCCCTGAAACCATGATGTCTCAGGTGTATCTTTTTCACAAGGTAAACAGTAGAAATATAGTATCCAGGTCACCATCTTCCATGGATGCAAGCTTACATGTCAGAACTGTAATTTGGCCTGTCATCTCGCCCTGTAAGTGTTACATTTATAGGCCTTCTACAGCCTTGATGAGCAAAATGTACTGATGCTTTATTTCACATACATTTTAAATCCAGTCAAATTCCTCAGAACTATCTTTCCAGTGACATTTAATGTTAAAAAAATTTTCTCACTTTTTCAACTTCAACTTGTAGCAAGAGTTCATCAAGTCCAAAACTTTTAATGATAAAAGAAATGTATAGAACAATCAGCCCCAACTAAAAAATTAAATGTGAAATATTTTTGATGTGTTCTTGACCACTGGGCAGCTGCTTGAACCTGGAGTCAACCCCCCCCCCCCCCCCCCCCCCCCCCCCGTATCTCTACCAGTATGGGAACAATACGGTGTTTCGGTAGTAAATACACACGTATGGACTATCACTCCAACTTCTGGATTTGCTGGTCAAGCTTTAAGGCGCCATGTTAGAAAGAACGTTGTACGTCTGTTGATGACAGTGCTATCACACACACACACACACACACACGCCAGCTGTTTCAATCCAGGTTTGAAAACAATGGAGGCTTCATTTACAGAAACTTACTCACAGACAAATATCATAAAAAATATGTGAAGCTTCGAAACACAAGCTCTGTCTAAATTCAGTCACTCATGTACTCTTCCCGATGGGCAGTACATCGTTTAAGTGAGCTGTAGATTATGATTCCACACACTTCTCTTCAAATCTTCTCAGTTGTAGATAGGTAAAATATTCTACATCTTCAATCTACAAAACATGGTTAATGGACTCTATTTATATAGCACTTTTCTAGTCTCGTTGACCACTAAAAGCAATTCAAAGCACATTCATACAGCCAACAACATACAGCGCTGCTTTATACTGTGCTTTTTCTGTAGGGTTAAAAGCTAACCCTAACCCTAAACTTCATGGGACTGGGGGAAGCGGGGATCGGACCCCCGACCTTCGGGTTAGTGGACGACCGTCTCCACCTCCTGAGCTAGCTAAGCAAACACCAGTCCAATAGAATGGTGAGTGCACAGCTCCACCAAGACCCCAGCAGCCCCCTTAAATACAGTACAATCAAGGTGCACCAAATTGGACACTCATAGATATCAGTTCCCTAAATATGCCAGATTTTTATCATCAAGATCTGTGAGTTATTGCCTGGTAGCATTTCTCTGAGCAATTCTACTATGAATGTAAAGGCAGAAGAAAAAAAAAAGAACAAACACATCTTCCAGCTACAGATAGCTGGAAGATGCCAAAAAAAGAATGGTTCTGCAGAGAAGTTCAGCAGCTCAAAGTACTCGATGAATCACAGTCCATCTGGCAGATATTCGTCCCAAATCTAAATTTAGTCAGGGGCAATCAAAATCTGGCTCAATCAGTGTCTGTCAGGCGAAAAATCCAGACCAAGCCATGGCAAAAGTGTCTAAAGTTCTACTATTAAACCTAAGTACCATGACCGAACGTGGCCACGCTTCTTTTTGGAGAGATTCTGGTGTCCGTTCTGCCTTGAAGTTCAAACCTTTAAGAGGAAGGTGAAAAAAGACACAAGCAATAACAGCAACAAAATTCACGCTGGTAGCAAAGCTGCGATAAGTTTAAACTGTAATTCATGATAAATAAAAAGAATGTTGCACTGAAAGTCTAAACTTCAATTAAGTAAAATTTTATATGTATAGTGGTCGAGATCTCACAATATTACAGAGGAACCTAGCAGTGCCCACAATGAGCAGCACTTGGCGACTCCCTTTCTCTAACAGAACCAGGCTCAGTTGAGGGTGGATCATCTGCCGCGACTGGTTGGGGTCAGAGGAGAGACATTGGGGGAGAGAGGAGAGGAGAGGTGGGCGGAAAAAGGGAGAGAGGGGAGACAGGAGATGATAAGAGAGAGAGAGAGAACAGTTGTATAACCGTTTTAAGCCCTGTCAGACTGATTATCATAGACATATTGATGATGGTAATGATAACAATCATGGCACCAGTCAATAAAAGTAGTAATAGTAATAATAATAGTTGAGTAGTGTCAGATCTATATCCTGTAGCTCTGGAGTTAGAGAAAAAGTTTGTGCCATGTAGTAGTGCTATAAATACAAAGGGGGCATACAAAGGTAGAGAGAAAGTGTGACAGAGAGAAAGTCTAAAGAAAAGTTTGGATGGATTTTTATTTCACTCAATTTAAAGCAGGTCTATTAAGCTGTCGCTTTTTATTGATTTAATATTAACGAAGTTGAATAAATAGACAAATAGACGGGCACAGACAATAGAATGAGCCACGACAAGAATCCCAGACTCGCAAAGTCTGTATGCTCTCTTACCTCTTTTGCTGATTTAGCTGATTTCTATCATAATTGTTTTTGTGTGTGTGTGTGTGTGCGTGCGTGTGTCTCTGCGTGTGAATTTGATGTCCTTTGTTGTCACTATTTTATCACAGTTTTTTATATCTGCCCCTTTATGACGATGGATTTCAATCAGTATAACAGCTAGACCTACCTCCTGTGTTTTTAAATAACACGTTTTCTAATGTTGACAATCACAGAGCTTGCAAAAACCGATCATGAGCCAACATCAGCACAGGTGAAACTTTATCAGCAGACGAATAAAAGTGATGCTGGAGCCGTCCTCAGCTGTGTGTGGTAACTGACAAACACTTTGACAACTATAATTGGACAGATAGACCGGATCTGCGTTTTTTTTAAATGCAGCCATTATCCTTGATGTGCACCCAGATAAGAGAAACAAAAAGCAAATCGTCCGCGTTGTGTATGAGTAGAAATGCCTGCTGATCAGCATGCAGCCCGGGTGTTCACGCAGGCCTCTAGCGTTGCTCCTAATCAGACGGCAGACAATACAGATGAATTGTGAATTCCTAGTTGAACGAGATAATGACAGATAGCAGAATGGAACAGACTGTACTGACACCGACTATGATGAGCCCCCGCTGTTTTCCGCCTCTTTGTGTCTTTTTGCTATCTTTCTTCTCTCTTTTCGTCCCCCTCTCCTTTCATTCGCACCATATCTCTCGCTCTCCCTCTGTCTCTCTGTCAACACACAGACACTCTGTTAGAACAGGGCACTGATAAGAGGCAAACTAATTCTCTGTGGTGCTCTAACAACTGTTACCAGTAATGTCATGCACCAGACACCACAACTGATTTCATTAGCGTGTCCTGTGTTTATCCCCCATGATCAAAATGGTTATTTTGCATCTGCAGAAAAAGGAGCAGTTTTTCAAAAACTATCAATGATATTTCGACCGAAATTAATTACAGTCGTAAGATTCATTTTGAGTAAGGTTCCCAATTTGACGCCTTAGCTGGCTACTTTTTTCCCCCACTGGCTTGCTGCTCCATATCCTTGTGGAATGTTTTGGGAATAAACAAGATGATTTGTCCATGCTGGAAAACCTTTGATTTTGACTGAACTTCATCACGTTCTCTTCATGATACTGTGAACATAACATCCTGCAATATGATTATCTGAAATTACACTGTAGTTTAATGTTTCAGACATCTCATGGGTGTGTGTGTGTATGTGTGTGTGTTTGTGTGTGTGTCTGTATTTAACTGTCTCTAATAGGGTGTGTACCTTAAAATAAAAGGAAGAGCAGATGTGGCACAGAAAACAAGGCAGGGATTGAGTTTGTTCTGTTGTTCTCATACTGTACAGTGCCATGGTGTAACAAACCGGTGGTAGAACAGATGCAGCGCACACCTGATGCCAAGCAAATTATTTGCGCGAGTAGTTTACAAAGTCAATGCAAAGACTAGACGCGGATTTCCTGTCAGCGACGCAGATGGCGCGAATAGCACAAAGACCTCCTTCACTTTCATCTGATATCCTCTCATTGTATCAGAAGTAAAGGATCACTACTGCGCTGTGTGTGGGCAGCCCGACCGTGTTGCTAAGTGCATTTTGACCGGGTAAAGAAGGAACGGGCAGGGCAGAAAGTGATCGAGGAAGTTGGACACTAGCTTTAGCCCCAGTTAGCACAACCACATGGTGTGGCTTTTCCACAGCAATCCAGTCTGACACTGTGTGTGTGTGTGTGTGTGTGTGTGTGTGTGTTTGTGTGTGTGTGTTTGATCAGAGGAGGTTTGTTGGAGAAAGTGGAATTAAGAAGGGGCAGATATTCGCAAGAGTTAAGCAAATGAGCACAAATATTCCAGCAAATAAAGCGTCCGGTGTGAACCGGCACACTTAGTTGACAATGTCCTTTAATGTGCACCACAGAAAAAGGTTCAGGCAGGCAGGAAACAACTTAAAGAAACCGCGGGTATAGAAGGCATATTTGTGTACCGAGGCACAGGCTATGAAGAAGAAGAATCAGAGTCAGGCAAAGTCGGCAACAGGAAATCAATCCAAAGATGAGTGCTGGATAGTCTTGCATTGAAAGGCGAAGAATAAATCTGGCAGTGAGTGTGTGGAAAGCTGGGGTGAGGTCGAATAGTCAAATTTGGCTTAGGAAGTTTCCTAAATCTTGACGTGACCCGAAAGTATTTGATAAGCAGCCATGATAAGAACTGTTCGGATTCTGTGAATGCATAGGAAAGGAGCTTCAATGCTTCCTTTCCTATCTCTTTTAGCATAGGGTACACTAGAGCTTCCTATGTGAGAGTAAGGAGATATAGACGCCCCACAATTCATTGCGGCAGCGATATTTAACGTGACGCGCCATGCACGAACGTTAACGTTTCAAAGTAGAAGTAGAAGAGTATGAATATGACCCAGAAGAGACGCACGTCATCATGTAAGTTACTGTTACATATGAATCATTTACATCTGATGTCACAAGGTGGTAAAACACACTGAAACATGCTGATGGAGCATTTTTTGATATCTTCGGAAATTTGTAGTTTCACCACGGCAGACGCACGTCAATAACATCCGCCGTGGCGTGATGACGTAGTTTATAGTGAAAGTCGAGTCGGATTCTCTAAGCAGCGCTGTCGGCTTTTCCTAAGTCCTATGAGTCCTCTTTTACACCTTTCCTTGACCTCATGACGTTTTCCCTGAGGCCAAGAAATAGTAGATCGGAAAAGTAGATAGGAAGGACAATTTGACCTCACCCCTGGAGTCAAATGCCTCCTATACACTAGACGACTTTGAGAAGACACTGAAACGACTTTTAAAAGACGTAAGTCTGACACCCTCTCACATCTAAAGGCAATTTGTCATAAGTCACAGAGCTTTTAGTCGCATTCTAGCCACCAGCAGCCAGCCACTAGGTGTCCTGGTGTGTGTGCAATGGTCTGTGCAGAAAATATAAGCCAACAAGAAAAAGAGAAGACACTGCAGAATGTGGAGACGACAGGAACACATGCTGCAACATCGCATGGAGACTCAGGTGAAGCCTCGAACGCTGCGGTATTGAAACTATCTGGTTGCTCTGTCCCCTGCCCTGTCCCTGTTCACGCAACCAGGTAGTTTCGAAACCGCAGCATTCGAGGCTTCACCGGAGTCTCCATGCGATTGTTGCAGCATGTATTCCCCTACACACCTTTCTGCTTCCTGTTTGGAGAGACAGATTCCCAAAGTTCGAAACAGCTTTTTGACCTACTGTGTGGGATTCTCAAAATAGAGGAGAAATTTCTAAACACACGTCTCGTCGCACTTCTCTGTTGATGCATTTTGATTTGCTGCCTTTCCCTTAGTGGTGGGAAGTGTTTGTGAGATTTTGAGTGATTAGAATCAAGTCTAGACTAATTGGGTATTTAGAATGGTGTTGTGTTTATTTACCCTTAATAAATTCTCTTCAATCAGTGTGTAATTTTCATAACAGCAGGGAACTGATGGAAATTGTTCCAGGCTTAAGATTTTGTATGGATGATACATTAAATTGAAAATAGTCTACTAAGATTATTTTCAATTAAAAGTTGAAATTGCTATTTAAATTGGACCACCCCTAGTTTTTGGATAATATTAGTATTATTAGTTTAATAGTAATATTATGATAATATATCCTGTTCATATTATACCCCTGAGGGACTAGGTAGTCACCCAAGGTGTAACTCATGTGACTTTGCTGATTGTCCCAATGGCTGCCTTAAATTGTGTTTTATTTGCTTAAATTTCACATACAAGGAAGACATATAAAGAAGAAATTAATTGATAAAGGATTTTTTTCAAAAACATACTAAGCAAAGGGAAATGTCCAGATGACACTGTTGTAGTCTGCAACTACAACGAACCCTGAAGCTAGATTTTTGCTCGACGCCATTGCGCACGCCACCTGTCACGTCACAGCAGTGCCAGACTAATTTATGGTCTTTTGTTGTTTTGTAATTTGTATTAGTACAGATAATCATTGCCAAACATAGTCAGGTCATAGTTAATTTTGTCTTCTTTGTAGTGCTTGTATAGCAAGCCACACATAAATATTTCTTTGAATTGATAAATCAAAAAATCTTTGATTGTAGTTAAATACTTCTGCATCTATTAATACAGGCTATTACATTTGACTAAATATTGTGTAGCACATTTTTGCGTGTTCTGCTCATTCAAGCCTTGTAAGTGTTCCAACTGCAATTCATTCGACGATGTAGTGAAAATAAAAGGACTAACTTCCAGAACATTGCTTTTCAATGTATCTGTACCTAATTTGGATACCATTCATTTCTTGAATTGATAATGGTGGACAATAATGTAAACTTTGCAAATGTTGCAATAGATAAAGAACATTGGCAGTATCCAAAACAGATGTGAGCAAGAATGTGCAATTGCATATCAATGGTGTCACATTTTGTGACATTGGTTTGCTCACTGATGACTCACTGGCTCTGTAATTCAATATTTATAAGGGAGTTTTGGGGGTTTTGTTTTTGTTTTTTTTCTACACTCACATTGCATACAATATGTAACTTTAAAAAAAAAAGATCTCTCAAGCAGTTCCATCTGCTTCTAAAACAAATGTCAAACACATCAAGATTCCCCTCTCCTGCACACAGAACTAACAACAGAATAACACAAGCTGTTTTTCCAACAAATGTTTAATACATTGAAATTTCCAGTCGCCAAATCTGAGTCACACATATGTGCATGTTGTGAATCCTGATAGGGTATAATAAAAATCACATACAGCCTGTGGGCTGCACGGTGGTGTAGTGTTTAGCACTTTCGCCTCACAGCCTCACCCTCGCCTCACCTCACTGGGTTTGAATCCCAGGTTCAAACCAAACAGGGCCTTTCTGTGTGGAGTTTGCATGTTCTCCCTGTGTATGTTTGGGTTCTCTCCAGGTTCTCCAGCTTCTTCCCACAGTCCAAAGACAGGCAGAATGGGGCTAGGTAAATTGAAGACTCTAAATCGACTGTAGGTGTGAATGTGAGAGTGAATGGTTGTTTGTCTCTGTATGTGGCCCTGCGATAGGCTGGCGACCTGTCCAGGTTGTACACCCCAATGTTAGCTGGGATTGGCTCCAGCCCCCCCCCTGCGACCCTTAAATGGAAAATACCCTTAATAGATGGATGGATACAGCCTGTCTAAGAAGCACAGGTCTGAAGGATGATGGCTTGTTAGCAGCAGACAACAGGAGAGTGTTAGGTGCCATATGTACCGGCGATGGCAGGTATGTGTGAGAATGAGCCATCAAAATGAGCCATGGATCTTCCACAACATTAAAACCAACTGGTTTAATTTTTTCTGCTTGTCTCTGTCTGCATGCATCAGTGTACTCCAAGAGTCAGATTATGTCACTGTTGGTGTGGTCAGGGAAATTTCTGTGGATGCATTATTGCATATTTTCCAAAACCAATCCCTAGTCAAATCCCAAGTCAAATTCAATAACTCCTGAGTAAATTATCTGGTAAGGTGCCAAGACCAACAAGTTTCAAGTCCAGATCAAGTCCCAAGTGAAAGAATCAATGACTGACTGGCACATCTCAAACAATGAAATGACTGCTTTATATTGGTGTAATTTTAAGTTATCATTCTTACCTCTGACAATGTGGTTGTGTTTGTGTGTTGTTGTCGATTGGTTGGTTGGTTGGTTTGTCAGCAGGATTATGCAAAAGCTACTGAACGGATTTCCACAGAACTCGGTGGAGGAATGGGACATGGGTCAAGAAATAAAACATTAAATGTTGGCGCAGATCCAGATTGTCCAGGAATACTTTAAATTTACATTGCGAGATGTGCGTTTTTTTTCCCAGTGAATAATGCACGGATTCTGAAAAAATTGCCATGTTTAGGGAACTGATATCTATATGTGTGTGCAATTTGTTGCTGCTTGATTGAATTCAAGGGGAGGTATGTGCTCTACTGAGTGCTCTATTGATTGCCATTCTGGTTTTAGTATACATTTTAGTTCTACACTGAATGTGCGTCAGCACATTCTTTATATGAATAAACTCATGAAAGGGCACCACATACTCAAGCCTCAGAGCTTGAGGGATGTATTTACCGAGGTAACAATAACAATTCAGGTAATACGCAACTGAAAGAGGAAAACACAAAGACGGGTCCAGTTGCAAGGACGAATGTCCTCAAATGCATTTGCATGATTTTCAATCTATTCTTGATGTCAGATGGTCAAGTCAATAACTTTTCTTTCCCAGCACACATAATACAATATAAGGAGGTGTGGTTATTAAAATGTGTAAGGAACAGACACATACTGCATACTGCTGCTCAATAAAGAGACAAAAATGGCCTAAACTATATTACTCATAAACAAATACAGGGAGTGATGGTCTTCAAATAAAACTCGATAAGCACCAAGTGCGTATCTCTTGAGAGCATTTTGTAGGGCTGTATGTAGTATCAACTCTCTCACTTTGTTCACCAATAAACAGGGGATGCTGAATGACTTGGTGTTACAGCAGAGTGACTTTACTGAAATATTGGTAAGATACAATTCAAAAGCAATGTAAATATTGATAGCATGCTTAGTTTTGCCTTAAAAATAAAGCATTCACTTTGTTGCAGTCAAAATGACACAGTTTAAGTAAGACTTTGTGATTGTAATGTGTATACTTGAAGACATGGCATTTGGTACAATAACTGCTCTAAAAAGTCATTCCAAAAAGCACTGGTAGGTTGCCAGGCCTAAGGAAAATTTAAATTCAACAAATATTATCTGTGATTGCAATCCAAACCGAATTCGATGATCAAAGGCAATGTGCATAATACAAGTGGCAACCCATTGGTTTGTGAAGTGCCGTTTTGAGGGCCTTAAGGTCATTTTGGCCAGCGCCATCTTGTTTTTTTTTGTTGTTGTTGTTCTTTTTTTAACCAGAAAGGGGGTAGGCCTGTCTGCACATCTATAAACACCTGCAACTTGCACAATACTAGCTGTCCACACCCCAACGCATTACGCACCTTAGTGTCTATTTTACTCTAAATGGGACCATAATTTACTTAATTAACTGTTGAAGAGGTAGCATCATTTTCACATAAAACTGCCTTAATTTTACAACCGGTGGATACGCCCTCTGCTGGAATGGACTGTGGGCTGTATTTATATAGCGTTTTTCTAATCATATAGACCACTCAAAGCGCTTTACAGGAGAGTCACATTCACCCATTCACACACATTCATACAGCGCTGCTATTTACCACGCATTTTTCTGTCACATTCATACTCATTCGTGCACTGTCGGAAGAGGCAAGTTAGGGTTAAGTGTCTTGCCCAAGGACACAACAGAATGTGTACTGGTGGGAGGGAACGACTCTATGTCCTGAGCCACAGCCGCCCCTGTTGATAACATGCTGGTGATTCCACATAATACAGGCTTCAGCCACTTCCACATTGGCTTCACTTTCCAGACCAGGTGACAACGGAATTTTTTTTTTAAACTGTACAGTCTATGGTATTTTTAGAGGATAACATGAAAATTTGGCTTTTTCCTAAACTTGTTGGTTTTTCATTTAAATTATACTGACACCAAAATATGACCCTCTCCACTCCCAAGGTTTTGTAATGCAGGAAATGCAATGACGGAATGATAAGACCATTGGGAATACAAACATTTTTGCTCGGACACATAACATTAAGAAGAAAAACTTTTGGACTGAAATTACAATATCTTAACACTCAATGCCAAACTTCTATGGCCTCCACCTCAAATCAAGTTCCTGTCTCAGAGTGGACTAATTGAGTCTTTCTCTGTGTTCCCCCTCAGTTATTACAGTTGTGCTCCGTATTAGCATGTTTGCAGACAATATGTTGCATATTGGAAGCTCTTAGGATAAGGATTTTAGCTTGAAATGTAATATATGGTAAAAATGAAACAAATCATACTAAGTCATTTTTTTTCCACAGAACAGTGGAAAATAATAATATTATTATTATAATAGACAATTTTCAAGCAGTTGTGTTTAGTTACACAATGCTGATAAAAAAAAACAAATTGACATTAAACTTAAGTTCTGTGGACATGAATTGAGAGCAGGGAGTCCACATGTCTGTCACACAGTATCCACCTCTTTAACCACTACTTTCACAGAAAGTGCGCTTAAACTGGAACAGATAAGTCAGACACTCTGACTGGCCTTTGGTTATGATTATTCATAATAAATCTCAACTCCCAACTGAGCGGGCGCCTTGAGCTTGGTGGGCTGGACGGAGCAGCTCAGAGTTATGTTTCGCTAGTGACCTGTGACAGGAGTGCATCAGTCATGCAGCATTGTGTTGGTCCTCCATCGGGGAGATCTTTCGCTCCAACCCCCCGTCAGTGTTGTGATCCCACATAGGGAGCAGCAACAGGGCAGCAGCCCGCTAGAGGATCACTGCTTGTCAGTGAATGGCATTTGTTTCTTCTAAAGATCCCCCCAATAGTCTCTGCACCAGCAAAGCCTGCTGCTCTGCGACATAAAAGCTCCTTGTTGGTGCGCTTCAGCACCTTGTGAAGGTCTACTTTTGTTCTAGCTCATTGAGGTAACAAGCACATCAAAGATTGTCCAGCTACGCTGTTACACTATTAACAATTTCAATTATATATACTATATCTACATTAGATGTCCATACCTGTGTAATAATTGTTTTGTTTTTCTTTATATTTACTTAAACATAAAATATTTATACTTATATATACAGTATATATACTCATCATGAATTATGTACCTTCCTAAGTTGTCTCATGCTGCTGTTACACGCGCCCTCCATCTCCCCTCCATCACCCAGTCTTGGCAGACTCTTCAGATTTATCTCTTCGTCAGTCTGAGCAAGTCAATCAAACACCATCACCACCAGTGTCTGGACTCCATGGGGATTTACTTCGCCGCTCAGGACAGACGCCCTCCACTACAACATCTCCCCATTGAGTCCAAGCGCCAAAGAATCTATTCAGACTTTGTCATCACATACAATTCTGTTAAATCTGTAATGAATACTTATTCTTATACCACTTGTCTCTCCTAAATGAAATGCAGCATGATTCTTCAACAATCTGAATTGATTTGTCTTAACTGAGTTCCTTCAGCATCTTCTACAGAATCATAAAAGCGTGAGTGTGGCATGGAATGGAGGTTTCCTCTGCGAGCAACAGGTCAGGCCTTAAGAATAGCACCATCTACTGGCACAGTTCATTTACAGTAAAACGATTCTTAATACTTAATGTGCAGGGTGTAAAACATTTTTTTTCTTTTGCATGAACAAAATAAAATAAAACATTACATTTCAGCCTCCCCCCACTGCATGGTTATAAAGTGATACAGCAGAGGTACAGGTAAAGAAAGAAATTCCCCCAACTCCATATGCACCATTACACATAGATTATCAACACACCCTACCTCTGACACCGATTTATTTTTCTATACTGGGTGATTTTTTTTTTTTTCCGTCAAAGCTTCCCTGCATCAGCCTATCAAATAACAATGGAGAGTGACATGAAAGACTGTTGAAAGTCAATGACGTCTGACAAGCCATCCGGCTAATGGCCTAACACCGCTGGCTGCCCCTCTCAAAATGTGTATCCAGTTCATTTCAGGTCACTTCACATATGCATGGATTACAATTCTGTTATGCCCCCTACTAGCTTTTTTAATTATATTGTGGAAAATAAAGGTATTTTAGTGTGTGAGTCATTGGGAGATTGAGAATGAAGGATGACAGATGAGCTGAAACAGTGGGAGAATTAAAATGAAGTGTTAAGTTTTCAATATTGTAACATTTTTCTGTCAAACCTTTGGCATCTTTTATTTAACTGAATCCAATAAACACTTCCAGCAAAAAGTATGAGCATCTGTAGGGAGAAATGGGAAAAGTTGTCAAAGTGCCGTGTATTTGTTCACCCATGGGGGGACATGTTAGGACCCCTTGAGCGAGGGGCCTCCATGTGACATACTGTCTTAAAACAACAAAACAAGGACATGATCCCCCCTCAGTCACAGAAGATGAGCGTGTGTCTAATTGAATACATTTCCAAATCATGACAAATTATCTCGGAGCAAGCCTAATTGCAGACAACAACAAAAAAAGTGGACCCCAGACAAAGATGAGCATGATACAACAGCGGCCAGGCGCAGAGGTGTTCTAGCTTTTCCTCTTGGCTTTTTTTAAAAGACTAAACATAACAGAAAGGACAACACAGTAAAAATATGAAATGCCTTAAATGTCCCACAATGCCCGTTTTCACCTCAGGCTCCTGCTGAGAAAATGAATGCTGTCTGACGACGGGAACCCAGACTAGTCCTGAGGCAAACTGTACCCTTGCCTGAAACCAGAAGATCCTCAGAGTCGCCAGGCTGGGACGGAGCCTCCAGCACGTAATGCTTTATGTTTGTACTCAGCAAACATTTCAAAGAAGGTGACCTGCAGGTCAACATCAAATGAAGTGAAAGAAATTGTATCGTGCAGATCTTGATGCGCAAAGGTCGCAGTCAGCTCTGTGGGCGACAATGGCGTTTGGGCCATTTTCCTCATATTGTATGTAAAACGTTTAAAATTATAATGTTTGCTGAGTCACTAAAAAGACTTAAATGTTGTTGAATTATAATGCGATGCTAGATGCTTCAATCATGTGAAGAAAATGGGTCTGAAAATTCTGCAATAATTATACAGCCTCAGACACACTCAACACACAAAAATGTAAAGAGCTTTTCGCAAAATCACTCAATAAATCACTCAATAAATCATTGAAAATGTCATCAACATTTTGTGGACTAGGGGTAAGAGGGATAGAAGTGACAGACATAAAACGCAAGGAAGGGCCAACATAGGGGTAGGGACAGGCAGAACCCAAAACTATATTTCAGCTAATAATTCAGACTGAAAATGAATGTTGCCTACTCGGGTAAAAGGGAATTTTTGTACAGTAACATTGTACACGGATAAACTCCCCATATATAAGAGGAATAAGGACCACGCTTAGACACCACTGACATTTTAAAAAGATTATTACGGAGAGAAGCAGGAGTAGAGCAGGGTACTTATCTGTCATACTCGTCATACTCATCTGAACCCCATGCAGTCTTATTTCTCAGTGGCCGGACAGACGGACGATGCAGTCTGCATCCTCTTTCCTCACAAGTGTGTAACTGGTAGGTCGAGCCTGCCCTGATGTGTACCCGGTGTGTTTGCGTACATGTCACGATGATAGATTGGTTTACAAAGCTAATGCAGCCTGTAATCCGTCTTCCTTGTCAGCATCCTGATTAGCGGGCATGTTTGCAACAAGTTCAGTGCGATGATGCCGCGGAGCTTCCTCGGCGCTGACAGACCCCCGCCGCCACCTCCCTCGTGTTTTCTCGGAGTGGCATGTTGCTCCTTTGGAGCATCATTTGTCATGGACCAACATGTATCTTTTGCTCATATTTTTTGATGTCTTGGTCCAAGCGTCCTCGCATGAGTTCATAAAACTGTGCTAGTGGGTGTTGGTGTGAGAAGATTGAGTGAGCGGATATGTTGTGTTTGAGCGTGACGTGTCAATTTACTGTGACTAACAAACTGTGACTTTGTGAACAAAATAAGTGGTGCAGGAAGTGGAGGGCTGAGACAGAATTTGGATTCCGTGGACAGAACAGCAGTGCTGGGGTGTGGGATATATTTACTGTGATATGAGTGTTAGCAGGTGGTTATGATTAAATATTAGAAAAAAAATCTCTATTATTTTTTGGGCTTTACCATGCTTGTCAATCCACTTATTAACTGGTAAACTGTTTATCCAGTGTATGTTATGTATCAAACAAAATCCTATCCCCATCGAAATCTGATAATCACTGGTACTTCTAAATTTGACACTCTGTTATCTATTTGAATAAATTAATATAGGAAACAACATAAGCAGGGCCAGAATATATAAATGTAATATAATGTCATGTTTTATAATCACGTGTAGTTCCTGCTGCCTTGAGCAAAATCCATATAGGCTGCACTTTTTTTTTGCCCTGCCGAATAGACTTTTCAAAAGAAAAAACACAACACTGATCTCAACAAAATTATGAACAGCTTCAAACAAAGGCTAGAATTAGATTTTCTTTTTAAGCTTATGTTGTTGTTGACATTGTTTGTAAAAGAAACAAAATGTTGTTCGCAAAGTGAGCACAGTGCATCATTATTGTGCAGGCTTCTTTGGTTTCTCCAAAGTCAAGAGCAAAGATCAAGGTCTATGCATATCCATGCGCAGCAGGGTGTTATGGGTAACTGTAGGTTCCATAGGCTTGGGGAGGGTACAATGCACACACCTCCTGAATCCCAATAACAAATTGTGTGCATTCAAAGTGGTTGATCCAGTTGCTGTCATCATGTGGGTTTTAAACAGAGAATGAAAAAAAACTAAGTTAACATTGAATAAGTTCTACAAGTATGTTTCATGCAGAAGCATATCCTTGCTCATGAAGCAATTTTTAACTATCATGTCTCAGAGGCAAAGGAGGTCCGGGGTAGTTGAATGTTGGCTCAGCACCACAAGGCACGAGTCTTTGTCACCAAATACTGTAACCCACATCCAGACACCTTCAATTTCTTTCAACCACAACCATGATCTCCGGTCAACCTTAAACGCAACGTTTGGGTTGCCAAAACCAAAAAAAGATGTTAACTAAGTAGATCACAAAATGGTCATACTATGAGGCATTTTTGGAATACTAATAGGGGTCTGATTGTGTTGTCGAAAATTACTTATTGAAACATTTTGGCGTGGCGATTTGTTCACAAGAGTCGAGTGATTGGAGGTGGGAGCAGGATTCAAGACAACAAAGCAGGGAAATGCGTCAAAGAACACAGCGTAAGCCTAACGACTACTAACTCCTGAGCAATTTCATTCAAGTTGAGTCTGTATGTTGTGGCAGACAATCTCACCTAAAGGTGAGTGGAGGAGCTGCCGGGAAGCTTTCCATGTTATCATGTGACCTTTATCAGCACATGGAGTTTGCTCACTCGTCAATGGGCAAATCGTTGATTTTTAAATTTCCATTTTTTTGGAACGCCTAATAAGCATCTTGTCAATTCTGGCTAAAAAGCTGGAATTCAGAATAGAGGTCTTCACTTATCAAAAAACAATTATGTGCACAATCCCAAAAAGAGGCAGAACTGTACTGCCCATAACCAAATCAGACCAGTCTATTACTTGAAAGCTAGAACCTGATCAACACTGATTGCTATCAACAAGTTGATGCTAAGTTGTTGAAACAAAACTGTGTCTCATAATGTTAGCAGCCCTCTCTCCTGATCTTGGCTGTGATACAGGGATTTGTCTACAACTATAGGCATGTTATATAATGTATATTCTAGAAACATTTTTGTGCGACACATAGACTGAGGGCAGCTCTCTGCTGCTCTGGAGAGAAAGGAAACCATATCGGTACTCTTTTTTTTTTTTACTGAAACATGGGTTGTGTTATATTTCAACACTAAAACATTATGTGATAATTCATTACGACATATATTCATTTTGAATGGAGCCAGTAGCAGTGTAACTACAGTGCTTTACAGAGTGTTGCATCATGGGTTTTTTGTAGGCCTAATGTTGCTATGCTAGCGAGTGTCTTTGTGTCCGTCTTCGTGAAGGCTGCTGTGAAGGCTGCTATAACATCACAACGGAAAAAAAGTTTGCTGTGTCTCCTAAATGTCTGAAATGAAATAGAGAAAATGTGTCAAACTGCCAACAATTACAGCTGTCACGGATGATGAGCACAACAATAATACTCTGAAAAATGTTGAATATCACTGAAGAGAATTAGGCAAGAGAGAGGTGCGTGTGAGAGGAATGGACTCGCTTACAGTAACTCAGCTGGTTGGACGTCTGTTGACAGCTCAAGTAAGCAGTCACATGGTTATACTGTCAGATGAATATGAGATGATGAGACAACTGCGGTTCATATCCATTCAGTCCAGGTCTCTTGTTTAAGCAACGTCCTTTTGCATGGCACAGTGAGATCAGTCACACAAATGTGAGGGATTACTTCAGGACATAGTGCTCACTTCATCATTGTGTACATTTGTTTCACTTTTCCTCTTGCTAATATCTGAGTGAAATGTGAAAAACAACAGCCTGTGCTGTGCTTTCATATATATTGTAATGATGTGAGAATGCACACCCTGCCTGTATCGCACTGTAGAGAAGACTCTTCTTGCATTTCTAATTGTCTCCAACAATCATTATCGCCACTGTTCCAATCTGATAGTCATCTCACTTTCAGCTTAAAAGACACAATTACAGCTGACATTTACTTCTTGAGGTGACTTGCATGCCAACATAGTTTGGCTTTGTGACGGCAGTATGCAATTTGAATCTGAGTCCCTCTTGTGTTGTTACACTAATGGGATATTGTCTGATTTAAATACATAGTGAAATCTTTTACACATCTAGAGCTCAGAATGATAAAAAAAGTATTATTGGATTATGTTTCATATTCATCTTGTAGGTTGTTTTTTCAAAAAGATCTGCACTGTGCATTCAAGTGACTTAAATCACAGGCCACATTGCACGTCTATGCAAATATAAAATCCTCTCCCTGTTTTGATCTTCGTACATATGTGTACATATTTCATTGATTGTTCTTTACTCTGTGATTCCTTAACATACCTGGACCAGACAGGATTCATGCTGATTTCTCTGCTTTGCAGCTGTAATCATATCTACCACATTTAGTTTCCACTAACCAACTGTTGTAGGTACTGTGAAGCAGTACCAGCTGACTGTAGTCTCTTTGGACATTTGGTCCATCACTTAGACTCATAAAAATAAAAATAAAAGATAGATATTGGATGGATTACCATCCCCAGATGTTGAATACAAAGATGTTTGGTGATCCAAAAGTCTAAGCTGTCCCATAACTAGTGATGTATTTCGACATTGACTCAATGGTTTGAAAAAAACAAACATGTTTGTGGTTCCCAGGTAATGTCTTCTAAAGATATTTTGTGATCCCCTGACTGTTTCTACAGCGCTTTGTTGTTTATTTAAATATGTTGACACCTCTTGGATGGATTGCAATGGAATTTGGTGGCACACACATGCATGGTCTCCAGAGAATGGATCACTTTGGGGATTTATGGATAGATACCAATGAACCTGATGATATCCCCAGCGACCTGTAAGTGATAATAAGTAAATGTTTGATTAATGACAAGGTCAACTAAGATTGTGAAAAATGTAAATATCATTGAGCCTCACTGAGTGGCCAGTTAGATCAACTGTGATTATTTTCACACGGAGTGACGCGTGTGTCCGCCGAATATGAAAAGCCATCATCAATGGAGCTCGGATACTACGAGTCACCATGGCAACCGAGGCAAAAACAAGGTCCTCCTATGTCACGCCGTTAGAGATGGAGATACAACTTTGTGCTTATGGAGAAAATAAGATAAGTCTGAGAAAGAGGAGCATCACAGCTGCAGCTGATGAGGAGAGACAGTTTGTGTTGGAGACAATTACGTTCGATCCGATATTTTCGCCACAATTGTCTTGTCTAAGATGCTGGTATAATGGCTGGTGAGGTTGTCCGCTGCACAGGAGGCCGTGGTTCAATTCTTTTGCTCACGTCTGAAAAATGTGCAATGTTATTTAATATTTTTTTATTTCGTTTCAATCCCACCGGCACAAAAATAACGTGGCTGCAGCTGAAAATGAATTATAAGAATATAGTGCAGATAGGTAAAGCATGGTTTTAATCAGATTCCACATGTTAAACAAAGAAAACATCAGTGGCTATTTCAATTTGTTGTACAGAAAACGTTCGTAAAAAAAAAAAGGTCAATGCAAATACTTTGATCTGGTCTGAGCATGTCCGTGATATTATAATGCTGGAAATAAGGTTGGAGGATATTGTTCAGATATGTGATAGATTGTGAGAGAAACGGTAAAGTTCTACTGAATAGTCGTCGGGGAATGAAAGCATCGGGTCTGAACATCCTATCATTAATTTGCTTGACAGCGAAATCAGGTTCAGTAAAAGGGAAGAGTTAAGGAGAAACTCGTCATCTTTTTCCAGAAAATCTGCCAGTGAGCAGGTTAGCGTCACAGTGTCAGTTACCATGGTAACTGACCTACAGTTTAAGTTCACTCGCTTTCTGGAACGGAAAACCCAGAGCTTCCCTCTTTTCAGCGTTAAAATACTCAAGAGATTTAGCAGAACCTGCTTCCTGGAAAAGGGCCCATGAATAATAATAAGTCTTGTGTCCCTAAAATGCTGTTGACTTTATCAATAAGGCCATAATCATTTTCATGTTTAATGATGGTTAAGTTGTCCATATTTGTATATATTCATTGGCTCGAACTTAATATATATTGAGTCAGTGGGACCTGAATTGAGTTTTGATTTTAAATATCTGTAAGGTAATCTGTAAAAATCATAAGAGCAACAAATAATAAAAACAAGGGTTTTAGTCAGGGTCTTGACAGATGACAAATCATCTTCATGTGGGTATACATAGTGTTTCAAAATCAGATATGTCATGTCAGATCCAATTCAGGTTAAGGCCTTCCCACATACAAGCTGTACATGGCTGATCAATTTCACCACAAACATGCCATCTATCATGTCCATCTACACCATATCTATCATATCAGAGGTGGACAACACTGACCAGGCCAGGTCAGACTTAACTCGTGGACACAATTACAGCTACACTTTCAAAGATGCTACCACAGTTTAGATCAGGGTTGCTACCCGACTACAGTCTGGACGACAGGCAGGATTAAAGATCAACACTATGGATGCGACGCATTGATATATTAAAACACTTTTTTTTTATCACCCCGATCCCCTAAAGAAGAGGTGTTTCCTTTGAAATAAAAAATTACAATTGCCGTTATTTATTTCCATAGTATATTTTTTTTAAATTCACAGGGAGCCAATGCAGAGGGCCTGACGAGCCGCAGGTTGCCGACCCCTGGTTTAGATGCTCGTACCTGAGGCCACTAAATTATATAAGTATAGCCAGTCTAACATTTATACCTATAAAAGTACAGAATCTTTAGTCATTTCAGCCACACTCATACAGCTGAATGTGCTTTCCTGTCCACTCACTATAACACTGTATGATTTCCTAAATCATTTATTTGTTCTAAATGAACAGGGATGGGGACTGAAAACTGTTGTTTATTCTAGCAGTTAAAAGTACAATGCTTTAGTGTCTGGCTGCACCAACTACTCACTTAGAAATTCAAAACTCAAAAGCCCATGCACTCATGCAAATCAGAAATGTGTTGTTATTCCATGTGAATAAAAAAAAATCGCTGGTTGTAAAACTTTCCCTTGTAGCTCTCCCTGCCTTTGGGTGAACTTTTCTGTGAAAGGACGTCTCCCTCTGCAATGAATATCCATGTGTTTGGGGGGGAAAAAACTATAAAAAAACAACATACAACTCACTGAGTTATTATAGTTCAGTCCCTGACTTTGGGACATGTGGTAATATTACCACATTACCACATCTTCAATTTGTTGAGCGATTGAACGGGTCCAGCTAGTGAGCAACGTAAAAAGGTAATTTGTAAGGAAAAAATACCTAACAAATTGGGCCGAGAAATTAAATTTGAACATTTTGAAAATAATTAATATAACTGCTCCGTGAAACTGCTAGAGCGGCTTTCAGGTGGAAGGAAGATAACATATGTGGGAAGGCTAAGACACTTACTAATGATTGCCAAGGGCAAAACAAAACAAAATGTCCCCTCAACCCATGTTAGCTATGTCTCCGATTCTCTTTTCCAAAAGGCCTCTGTGAGATAATTTATCTTGCCACAAAAAAAAAAGAACTCACTGAGAACACTGAGCTTCAGTTCATTTAACCAGATTATTTCTGCCTCCGGAAGCATCTATAACCTCCCACAAATGTTTGTACCGCTCAGACTCCAGTCCTCATTTACACGAATGAGTTCAGGAGCACAGATTAGACCAAGATTCAAGCTGCAACCGGGCGTGAGCTGCAGCCGCCCGACTAGAAGAAGAGAGCAGTGTTTTCTGTCCACTAAACTGTTTGCACGCGTGAAAACATGCAGATTTCGGTTCCACCCGAAAGCTTTCGCTCAGTGAGAAAAGATGAAACCTGATCTGTAGTTTTTCAGTAGGAATACACAATTGCGCTGTTATAGGCCTCACTACCGTGTTTTCATCGCCTCCCCCCTTTTGGCAGCTGCCGCAGCAATATGACATAAGCAGCTGAAGCAAAGACACTGTCAGCCTGGGACACCACTGGGAAGTGCAGCATTACTCAAGAAGCAAGGCACAGGGAGAAAAAAAATAAAGCTTTTCTCGCTGGGCACATTTCACACCATCATTTGTGACATAGTTGTATATGAAGCTGAACATATGCATATGCAGAAAATAGTACTGGTCTAACAGCTACACAAACATTAAAAAAAGGACAGCAGCTGTCACGACCACTGACGAGACAATGCTCCAAGTATGTGTTTCCAAGGGGAGGCTCTACTTTTAACCTTGTGGCTGTCTAACTTGGGGTAACCATGGTGACTGTGGGAGCATTGCATTTGCAATAGGCGCGTCATGGCAACAGCAGAGCCCACGCATGTCACCGTACCCACGCTATACACATGGGGGGGTTCTTCCTTCTCCAGCAACTGGATGACACGAACACCTGGGAGGATGAGATGAGGATGCGTCCGAGTCATCGAAGTACAAATCCAGAATGGGTCCTAAGGGAGATAGTGCCAGAGTTTTACTCCGAGTGGAAACAATGGTACCGTGGTACTCTGTTCACTCTCTTTCAGGGATTGTATCCTATATGTTTTGTGTCCTCAGCAGCCTTGTGGGGAGCGGTATGTCTGATTCCGCTGGCTCAGCTGTTCGCTGTAAATGTTAAAGTGGTGGAGCGCTCTTGTAAACATTGAAGATTAAGTACAGCCTCAGTTTGTGCCAGGACCCTCCCCTGGAGCGTCCTGAAAAAAAATAAAAAATTGCAGCAACGGAAGGGGAGGTCAGTGGGCATGGCAGGTGTGAGCCATTGCCATGAGGCTACATAGTGTCACAATGCTCAGAGTATACACTCATGTGTCTGTAATATTTAGGGAGTTTCAGGATCCAAATTCAGACGCACATGTAAACAGGGAGGTGAAGTGAACTACTTCAACAACAAAAAGTGGCTTACAGGCTAATGGGTGGAAAGCACTTAAAAGTTCAGGCAGGCCGAAAACAAAAAAACTCGGAAAATCCAGGTCCACAGGAAAAGAAAAAAAACACTAAACGGCAATGAGGTACGAGGAAAACATCACGGAACAGAGCGGGACAGAACTGACAGGGAAGACTGAAAAACACAAGGGATGCAGGGATAAACAAACAAATGTGAAAGAACAGAAGCAGATCATCACAGGACGTGAGGGAAGAACTCCAAAGTAAAACAGGAAGTAATGAGTTCAAACGAGTCCAAACAACAAGAGCACAAATCCAATAACAAGTGCAAACCAAAACTCCCGAAAGGACCCTATAAAGTCCAACCAAACGGTTAAAAAAAAAAAGAGGAGTCACAAGAGTCTTTGGTGGGACAGATCATGAGAGTGTCTCCGGCTGGAAAACTGGCGGAGGTCTGTGTTGCCTCTTACAATCACTACAAGCACATTTATTCTCAGAAAAGAGAGCGAGAGACAGAGGCTGCTAACCATGCTGCAGATTTTCTCCTCTGCAAACCTTGCTGCGACTAGCATCTATCCAGCAAGAGAGGTTGCCCAACTGTGTGTGTGAGCCCCTAATGCCTGTGTAAATTATGAATATGGTATGTTTTGTTCTGTTTTTTTTTTTTTTTACATTAAAGGCCCATTTGTCGCCGCCAAAGAACGAATAAATTATAAATCTCTTCTTCGTGTACGCAGCAGTCGTGTCTATGAAGACCTGGTAATGTTGTTCCAGGCTAAATAGGCGTATGGAAGCCGAGGTATCCCATCGTTCAGAGCCACAGACGTGGGAAGTTAAACACTGCGCGGCGGACAATGGAAAACACCAATTACCGGAGCTGTGGGCTTCACCTCGCACATCGGCACTTGGTGGATAATGAGTCTTCATGGTTCATTCCTTCAAATAACATTCGTCCCTAAGAATATCGTATAGCAGACGTTTTTGTATACACAAACAATTGAGAGATTTGTCTCCGTTTTTTTTTTTCATAATTCAGTTAAAAAACAGCAGGAATGTACAATGGTATCCCACACACCCACAGATCCACTTTTTTTATAGACAGTATAATGATTTTGTAGCACGGGCACAACTGCTATTCTTGTATCCCATGTTGTGTAGTGCTTTGTGCACTTGGTGTGATCATTGTCGGGGAAATGCTACTTACCACCGGAACTACATAGGTAGTAGTTGGGTTTAATTCATGTCTTGTTGTTGTGACCGCTTGTCGGCTCTGGTGTGGACTTGATAAAGGTTTGTCTGCACTGGAGTTAAAGCGTTCATCAGGCTGTACGAGACACAGTAGACGCAGATCACGACAACGTATTATCCCTTGTCCCGTGTGATCCTTCCTCCTGTATGCTGACGTACTACTCTAGTACTCCTTGTCGGCAAAAGCTAAAAATATATACAGTGTGTCTATACATAATGTAGCTGTTCAGAGCAGCTGCCACAAAGTGACAACAGGTTCACAGCAGCACTGTTTTTTGAAGCTGCACATTTTGAAACACCAGAGCCATTGAAGCCGTTTGGATTTGGAGGTGCATGGCTTTTTACAGCAGTCGTCTGCAAAACGAGCTGTGGGGTGAATGAGTTTGTCTGAGTCAGAAGCGTCGTTTGATGCCCAGGAAACATTTCTGTTGGAGTAGCTGCCAAAATGCCAGGTTACTTTTCTTTCAGCACTCGGTGCACAAAAGTGAAAAAAAAACTGCATGGAAGTCTGCCAAAACAATTTTGAAAACCACAGATTTTTTTTTTTTCATTTTTAAGTCGTGAGTTACCATTTCAATTCTTAATCTCTGATTATTATTATTATGTCCATCTGAACGTACATTGACATGACACTAAAGCTTCGGTGTTTCATCAGAAATTCTTGCTGACTTAAACGTTTGAGAAACTGTAGACCGGCAGAACTGTAACCGTATGTTTCATACTTTTACTGCAACAGTATTGGCAGCAAATGACAGAAAGACAAATCATGTTAAACTGCGTTTCCCCAGGAACTATAGGGACCTTTACAGAAAAGTATAGCATTCCTGGTGTGACCAAGCTTTGTTGCAAGTGCTTGTCTCTTTTTACAGATCAACAGCGGCAGGATGTGAATGTCCTCCATGTTTACTGTCGTCGTAAGTGTTGCTCGGTTCATATAGCATTATCATAGTTGAATAGTCTTAGGCATTACTGCCAACTGGTGGACTGGAGTGGAAAAAACGTATTCATGTCAGCAGGCTAAACTCCTCTGGTGGAAACACAAGTGAACAACAGCCTGCAGGAACCTTTGAATTCCTTGATCAAAGTTCCTGGGACGAAAAGTTGCAGGTGCTTTTAGTTGTCATTGGGATGTTATTGCACTGGCCGGGTCGGGAACCCAAAGCCTCGGGTATAGGAGACCCACGCACTTACCACTAGGCCAAAAGCCCTGGGTTCTAGCATCTGTTGCTAGCACGTGTCTTAATGTGTCTGCGGGTGATGTACTGCACAGGTAGTGTTGTGTGGTGCGGTGCTCAACATTTTTTCCCTCGAGGTCCGCACACACAGCTCGCGGACCACGAGGAAACATTTGCTGATTTTTATGAAACGTGCAGTGCTTTAGAATTGTTTACTGCCCCTTCAATTCTGTAACGGTGACAATGTAACCTTTGTTTGGGAAGAGTCATAAATAAATGTTTCCACCATTTTTTTTATAGTTTAAATTAAACTTATATTTGACAATATACACAAAAATATTAAGGGGTGGCACATATGTCTTTAAAATAATATGATATCATATAAATCCTTTTTTTAAATTTAATTTTTTACATATTTCTTGGTATCAATCTTAAATACCAAACTTTGTTTCGGGTTCACAAAGTTCTCTTGTAAAGCGGTGATGGGGACATGCTGGAAAACCACTGGGCAGATGCAGGAGTCTCACAGAGTGAGTGATGTGATGGATGGTGGTGGTGGTGGGGGGGGGGGGGGGGGGGGGGGGGGGGGGGGGGGATAGTGGTGTGTTACTCCCCCCCCAACATGAAATAAATCAGGTTTAGTAGCTGCATAAAATATAATGTCTACACTTGATTATGCATGCTGACAAAGCATAAGTTCCTCAGTAAGTGGGCTCTTGAGATTAGCACTGAATGGCTGGAAACAAATAAAGTTAATAGGGTAAATAAGGTAATATGGTAAGGAGGTTCATCGGTGCAGGGTCACAGGAGTGGAATAACGTTAGACAAGGAAAAAGTGTCAGGGCAAAAAGGAGATCATTGGGTTAGGTAAGGGCTTCATTTTGATTAGCTTAATGCTTCCAAGAGTATGTAGACAAGTCCAAATGTTGACTCATTTGCGAACCGATTAGTCAAAGTGTGGGGAAAGATTTACTATAATGTCACTGCAGTAGTTAAATGTAGCATTTTGAACGGGCCTGACTGAGATGAAACTACACGTCAATGGCGGGAAAAAAAAAACTTGGCATTCTGGGAATCATATAACTGTGTGAAAAAAGACGAGACTGTCAACACTCCCTGATATAGTGACACTGTGGAGCTATTCTTCGCATTGCACAGTCAACAAGCATCTGCTGAATGGCTCGTCAGTCGAGCCGGAGGGAGAGGGAGGACAGACGAAAGACTGGTGAGGCAGACTAAGTTGGGGTTGAAGTTGTTGTGAGATGGGAGGGGTCGCCTCCCCTTCAGAGCTGAGTGTGTTGTTCCGGAAGGCTGAAAAAGTGTTGCACTGCTCGGGTTTTGTGCTGTTGTTGCTAGGTGATAGGTATTCTGAGGTGCAGAATCGTGACGATCTCCTGTCAGTCACCATAACAGTTATTTACTGTGTAGTTATTTTTACAGAAATGTACAACTGTTAAAAAAAGGATGAATATAAAGCGTTGCCATGGTTTCATAGAGTTCAAGGTGCCGGCCATGAATTGAAACTGGTGGGGACCAATGGGTCTTTCAAGAAACATTATTTTCATTTTTTTTTTTTTCATTTAATTTTTTTGCACTAGCCATCTGCATGAGCACCCCGTCATACCAACACTGTGTTCACATCTAAATGAAAAACCAGGGCATCACTTGTGACAGGCCCCACTCACTACATTAACTACAGTATCCAACACACCCTGTCAGTGTAGCAGTCGACACAATCGGGGCTGTGGTGGGGTCACTGCAGATCGAGGGTTGAGCGTTGAAATCTTGGAATGAGATTGGGGTCATGCGTTGATCAACTTGTGGAAAAGCTTTTTTTTTCTCCTTTAATATACGCATGGTCACTTCTCTGGTACATCCCCATGCAGTCCAATATAACAGACCTGCCACAAATGGTAAATTAACATTGACATGTCAGAGAGGTGTTATTGCTGAGGTCCATTTCAGCACTGCCCAAAATGTAACATATAATTAAGCTAATACCTCCCCGACAGTGTCAATACAAACTGAACTGCATTATTCATGACACATTGTGACATTAAGGGCAAGAGGGAACCCATCGAGACACGTCCGCGTGTCCACTGCGTGACCACCTACACTTGCAACCATACACCGATTGGCCGGCACCAGCTGTCGATTATGCAGTATCCATGCCCCAATGTATACAGTGTTTTATTGTCTATTTTCCCCAATTTACAACAGGAACACCATGCTGAATTGAAGAAAACTTGAAACTAGCGATTGTAAACTCCTCTGGAAAATGCTCACTGACATTATAAATCAAGTGAGAAGTTGAGTTGTCTTCTCATAGACTTTTATAGAAACAGCTTTCTTTTTTCAACGAGTGGAGTCGCCCTCTGCTGGTGATTTCCAGAGAATACAGGCTTCAGGAAATTCCGCATTGGCTTCATTTGCCGGACCAGTGATTTTTATGTACAGTCTATGGTTCAGGAATTTACAACATGATGTTGGAAGTATGTTTAATAATCAGTTGAAGCTTTCACATAGACACAAAATGCACATGCACAGAAATGTGCAGCGAATTGAATTAAATACTTGAAAAAGTGCACGAAGGCTCCCGAGCAGCCGGTATTCTGCATCCACTGCTACTCTGTGTGAGCGTGAGGCCGACTTCTCTTCCATCAGGCCTTTGCTCAAACTTCACGTAAAAATATGGACGAGCAAAAGGGGTCTTCTCATAACTTTCAAGTGATCTTAAATCTCGACACCCCCTCAGAGCACCACGCGCTGACCTTAATGTCAATCCGTGAGCTGCTAACCGTAATAAATGACTCTGCTAACAAGGAGCCTGAGCCTCGCCATTGATACAACAACATCTGTTCTATTAGGAAAAGAGTCGATACACGACTTCTGGCTGCCAATGCCCCTCTGCTGGTCTTGGCTTCTCCCAATTTTCTGTGCTTTCCAAGTGGACAGTGAAAAGCTTCCAGCCCCACTCTCTCCACCAAAACAAGTTTCCTGACAGCAGGGCAAATGAAACCCAAGAAAATTGTAGCCTTTTCTTCTGCTCCGTGTCAATCCCCCCCCCCCAAAAAAAATACTATTACATTTTTCATTCCTGAAGCGATCATTGTCAAGCCTGGGTCTTTGTTCATCATTGGCCAAAAATGAGACCACAGCGAGCTTTACTCACAGGGATACCTTTTTTCATTAAAGTGTGTTATTACTTCCCATTTCCATGATTCTAACACCCCACATCTTAATTTCCCCCCCCCCAGCCCCAATCCCTGCCGTTTCTCCAGCTCCCTCCCTCTCTGTCACTTTTCATCCCCATCCATGCCTCTCTTCCATCCATCATTCTTCTTGTCTCCAGCTGCTGCTGGATCAGCAGATCCTGCAGATGCCTCTTTAGATCCCTTGTGTTAATGAAAACGCCGACACTCCGCAGACAGCTGCAACATTAACTCACTCACCGTGTGAGCAGCCATAGGGATGGGGCCTAATTTTTACGCTCAGTATTTAGCGTGGAACACTTTGTGGGTTTATTTTTAAACGAGGAACAGTTTGAGCAGGGGCAATGATTATGTTTAATTTTCACTTCCAAATAAGTGCTGTACATAACTCCTACCTGCTGGCGTGTGCTCTCTATGAAACCCATGGTTAAAACACTATCCTAGCGGACATAAATTACAACCAAAACTATTAAAATATAAACTACAGAGTAAAACAAAAGGCACGGTCAGGACAGCTTTACAGCAGCTTTCTTTTTTGTTGATTTTTATAAAACTGATATCTATGAAGCAAGTATGACGGCTCAGTGGGACTGATATTGAACAACCCCCTTTTTTTTGGTACAGCAGATAGATTAGCTTGTTTTGAATGATATGTGCTGTACCTTTGTTTGAGATGAAATAAAAAAATAAAATTATTGTATGGGGGGAAAAAACATGCTTTCTGGCAGTTAGCTGCTTGATGCTGGAACATCGGATTGGGGATGAAAAGTTCCGAAATATATATTTATACTGTAAAGAAAAAAACTTGCCACTTGATCTGGATGCAGGTTACAGTAAAGAAAAGGAGGCAGTTGCAGACTCTGAGGACGAGCCAAGTGATGTCTCATAGCGCTAACGGAGCTGGTGGAGCTAGTGACGGAGACAACAGCGCTAGGTCAGAAGGGGTTGCATGATGCAGAGCCAATTTGGTGGTATGTGTTTTTCAGCCTACATGTTATAAATGGCCTCATGTTGCAGTTGATACAAGTACTTCAAGACAAACATGCTTTGCTTTTACACAACACAAACGGGACAACAGCAACACGTTGCCTCTCAAGCAGGTACGTCCTCATTATCTAGCGGAATGAGTCACACGGAACGACCAAAACATGCATCTGCAGCTACCAACATCGAAACTGTTTCAGAGCTGAAAATTTGTCGACCCAAAAAATAAACAACTGATTATAGTTTAACCTGTCAAGGAAGAAAAAAATTAAAAATATTCAAAACCTTTTTCACTTCCAGGGTCTCTAATTACAGGGTTTGCTGCTTTGTCACAATGCAAATACAATATGGACCAATCAAGGCATATTAATCAGGGACGAAAATAACTGTTGGTTAAAGGCCAAGTCTGTACTTTTACTTATTGGCATCGTCTTTACTTTTTCACTACCACAGCTTAGAAAACACTGTCTGTCCATGGCTTAAAGCCACATTTAGCAACTCCCCTTTGCTTTTTTTCTTGCCCAGCTGTCAATCAAAAACATACATTAGCCTACCCATTCAGAGGATCGAAGGCTAACTGAGCATTTCAAATTGATTTCCAAAGACCAGTCGTGGAGCTGATGGCTCATTGCAGAGGAGGCACAGACCTGCAGCGGGGCCGTTATGTAGCCTATTTTAAGGCTGCACAGAGGTGCAGGTCATATCCAAGGGAAAATTTATGAAGATAGAAAGGGAAGGAAGGGAGAGAAATGTGGATTGCAATGAGGCGTGTTATATCGGCGCCATGGACAGTGCCATTGATTTATCACTAAACAGCAACCTGCTGATGTTTAAGACTGCACAAGTGCTGATCATGGATTTCAGAACCATGGTCAGCGCCAAGGAGTTCAGCAATTTGTTCAAAGCTCAGTCCGATTCAGGACGAAACTGGAATGTAGACTAAAATACAGGCGACCAAAGGATAGAAAAAAAGATTTGTGTGTCCTACCCACGAGATAAGGCATCAGCCACCACATTATCTGCTCCTTTCTTGTGCTTAATCTCTAGGTTGTATCCTTGAACCAGCAGGGCCCAGCGCATCAAACGCTGGTTATGGTTATACATTTGGAAGAGAAACACAAGAGGGTTGTGGTCAGTGTAGATGGTTACAGGAGAAGAGCTAGAACCCACATACACATGAAAGAGCTGAAGAGCATGGCCAGAGTCTCCTTCTCAATAGTAGAATAGTTCAACTTGTGGCGTTTGAACGTTGCAGAGAAGTAGCACACTGGATGGCTCACTTCACCCTCACTGTCCTGCAGCACTACAGCACCAGCCCCAGAGGCGCTCGCAGTTAGGAGCAGCGTGAACGGGAGCACTGCAGAGAAGGGACTTCTCCAAATGCACATTCACACTCCTCGTTCCACCCAAATGGAACAGAGGTACTACACAGCCGCGTAAGCGGGGCAGAGACATTTTTACAGAAACACCGATAATAGCCAGCCATACCCAAGAAACGCCGAAGCCCAAGGCGGGTAGTGGGAGCTGGAAAAGACACCACAGCTGCAACTTTCACAACGACAGGACGGACTTGACCATGACCAACTTGCTTCCCTAAGTAGGTAACAATGGCCTTTACAAAAAACTCACTTCGCGAGGTTAAGGGTCAACGATGGCTCAGCCAGCCGTCCCAGCACCACCGCTAGACTAGAACGGTGCTCTGCCCACGTGTCAGAGTACACAACCACATCATCAAGGTAAACATTACACTGGGGCACATCCCCCAACATTAGGTGCATCAGGCGCCGGAAGGTGGCAGGCGCGTTCCTCATGCCAAAAGCCATCACTCTATACTGCAAAAAATTATCAGGGGTTACAAATGCGGAGATTTCCGATGCTTTAGGGGTCAAAGGCACTTGCCAGTACCCTTTGAGCAAGTCAAGCTTAATAATGAAGGTGGCCGGACCAATACTGTCTATGCAGTCCTCCATGCGTGGCGAGGGAAATGAGTCTGGGATTGTTACCGCATTAACCTTCCGAAAGTCTGTGCAAAAGTGGGGGGTGCCATCAGACTTGGGAGCCAGCAAACACGGAGAACTCCAGGGACTGCGACTATGCTTCGCCAATCCATTTTCTAGTAGGTACTCAGCCTCTCTCGTCATTGCCTCTCTTTTAGTAACAGGACAGCGGCAGGCATGTTGCTTAATGGGAGATGCAGAGTCGAAGTCAATGTGGTGTTGCAACACATTGGTACAAGACGGCACGTCACTGAACAAGGTAGAGAAAGAACCAAGTAGCTGTATAATGTTAGCACGCTCATTTTCAGGTAGATTAGACAGTTTTGATTTGATGTTAGCAAGGAACTTTGAGTTCACCAACTACCGCTTTGCTGACCATCACTAAGCACTGTCAGACCATCATCATTCGAAGTTTCAGCACAAACCAAGGCAATGGGACTTGCACCAGGGGCGGCAGCCTCCGGAGTTACTTTCTGCCTCCCATGATCAGCATCCCTGCAATGATAGGGCTTCAACATATTAATGTGGCATAACCGATTCTTTCTCTCCCTGCACAGAAGTGCAAATGACATAGTCTGTCTCCGACACCTTACGTTCCACCACTTACGGTCCCGAAAAGCGAGCTGAGAGCAGTGCCAGGCATGGGGAGCAGAACCAAAACTTGGTCCCCAGGCTGAAACTGTCGCTCCACTGCCCTCCTGTCAAACCAGCTCTTCATGCTACTCTGAGAGGAAGAGAGAGCTCCTCTAGCTAAGGAGGAGGCACGGTGCAGTCGCTCCTTGCACTGAGACAAACTCCAACACATTAGTCACTGTACCCGAATCAGACATTAATCGCTCTTTCAGTACCTTCATAGGACCGTGCAAACTATGTCCAAAGAACAAGTTCAGCTGGACTGAACCCGAGGGACTCTTGCTTGACTTCACGACATGCAAAAAGGACAAAAGGAACTCCCTCATCCCAATCCTTCTCGATATCATGACAATACTTGCGTAACATTGACTTTAGAGTCTGATGCCACCGTTCAAGAGCACCCTGTGACTCTGGATGATATGCACTGGATACCGAATGGGACACTCCCAACATCTGCAAGTTCTGTGTGAAGATTTTAGAGAGAAAGTTAGTTCCTTGATCGGTCTGCACAACTTTTGGCAGCCCAAAGGTGGTAAAGAACTTGGTCAACGCTCTAATGATAGTTGGTGCAATGATTTTCCTCAACGGAATCGCCTCAGGAAACCAAGTGATAACACACATTATGGTCCACAGGAACTGATTACCTGACATGGTTCGCGACAAACGGGCCCACACAATCAACGATGACACGTTCAAAAGGTTCCCAGACAGCGGGAATAGGACGCAGAGGAGCTGGGGGCACTACTTGATTCGGTTTTCCCACAATTTGGCATGTGCAGCAGGTTTTGCAGAAACGTACCACATCCGCCTTCAAACCTGGCCAAAATAAATGTTTCAGGATACGGTCATAGGTTTTGGTAACACCAAGATATCCCGACCATACATGCTCGAGAGCCAACTCTAAAACATACTGTCGACAACTAGTGGGAACAACAATCTGATAAACAGTAGCACAGTCTTCACCTGCATCTGGCTGTGATTCCCATGTATGCATCAGTATACCATTGTCAACCAGATATGATTGGTTCTCACCACATCCACCATCAGCGACCGCGGCAAAACACAAAGGACACCTTACCGGCCGCGATCGACTCCGTCTCACTCCTGGGAATGCAGTTCACCACCTCGCCAACAGGAGGCAACCCATCCCCAGACAAAACAGAAGCAAACAGTGAGTCACACAAATCAACATTTCCAGTCCGCTCACGTGCTTGGGCTCGGGTCAAGCAACTGGTCGTAAACACTCGAGGATGACATTGGGCCATGTCATCTTGCGTGGACTCAGGTATGGGAATATCCACCACCTCAGGAGTAGGATACACTTTACCTCCAGCAATATCATTTCCCATTATGAAGTCCACACCGAGGACAGTGAAACACGACAGAACTGCTACCTGGAAGAAACCAGTCTTAAGCTTAGAGCTTATGTGCACCCGATGGAGAGGGGCAGGCACAAAACTCATCCCAATAACTCTGACTATGGTGCTGCTGTCACAGGCAGACTCCCCACTTAAAGGCAAATCACTGGAAAGGATAAAGGACTGAGAACCCCCAGTGTCCCACAACACACCGTGATAGGACGCTGGTCCCCCCCCTTCGCTCCCCTCCCCAGGATTACCTCAAAAACAAAGAAGGCAAAATAATAATAGTGACGAAGGAAAGGCTGAAACAGCCCAGCTAACCACTCGCCCCAACCCTTCTGAGGAAGCTGTTAAAATGACCACGGAAAACCAAACAATTGACACCCACACACCAATACTCACCACCGCAGCTCACACTCACTTTAACAGACAAAACAATACAATCTCCCACTTCCTTCAAAACCCGGACGATCCCCCAAATATGTTACGTCCCGATCTTAAAAAGGGAGTAACTGTGGACGTTAAGTTGACGGAAGGAGGGATGGGAGACACGGTTTAGCCGTGTACAATTTATTAATAAACAATCAAAACAATAATGCAGATGACAGTTCTGCCAAAAAACATTAACTAAGGGCGGGCTTGCCACACAGAGGCAGAGGCCGATCCGGCCGGTCACAATAACCACCAGTCCGTGTGGCCTGCCAGCACACCGAAACGAGAGAGAGCACCCGGGATTTTTCCTGCAGGTCCTTTATCCTGGAGCTGATTAAGCTCAGGTGTGCCCTATCAGCCACAGTGGCAGCAGCCTGGAGAAATTAGGAAGAGGGGGAGGGAAGAGACACACACAGAGAAAAAACACATACTCCTATGTAACACCAGCAAAAATAACATTGAAACCTACGCGAAATTTCCAAAACGTCCAATATCCAATACTCCCACACGTCTGAAAACTCCAAACTCAAATGTATTCCTCAACTACATACAGTGATTTCACTTAATCTAACATCCCGATCTTGTGCTTATTTTATTATGATATTTTCACTTTCTTGGCCAAAGAGATGCTTGCGTTTTGTTTGTATTTTCCCCAAATGGGATTGTTTGAATCCAAAAGTGACCTTGACTTCTTTTCTAAATGCCACTTTTTGAAAGGGGTTTGAGGACGCCCCTTGCTGTGCTGTTTCCTAACAACGTGGCCCAGATCACATCGCCATACGGTTTGTCAGGCGGGTTAACGCAGAGGTCCCTGGAGAACCACAAAGTATTTATCTAACAATGTGACCCTGCTCTGTTGGCCATAAGGTTTTCAGAGCGGCTAGAGTTGTCACCTGTCAGGGGACGTTGCACCTGCTACCACCTGCTACGCCGGCATATGTTCTCCTGATATAACATATATATTACAGTATGATGGTGGAGCCAATCTGTAACTTGAAGGAGGGCACTAAATAACCTTTTTTGTAGGAAGACATCTTCAAGGTTAATCCCTGGAGGCAACTTTGTTACGCTTTTCTGAAAGATATTATATTCTTTGTGTCAGTAAAAGTGTGTGTGTGTGTGTGTGTGTTTGTTTTTCTTCAGAGGTAAGTCTACCAATATAATGCATGCGTCCAATACAAGGCCATGAAAACTATAATGGCCAATGACGCCTGGAACAAAATCATTTCCACAATGTGTCCATGACCTTGAGGGGCCTTGGGATTGTCTTTACTAACTGTGCTGGAGACACATCATCCCATATTATTCAGGTTATCTTAAGGCCTCAAATAAAAAATGATTGAACAGAAACAGAATGGACGTGGCAAACCGTCCACAAACCGAGGGGTTGGTGGTTCATTGCCGCTTCCCCCAGTCTGCATGCCAAGTGTCCTTGGGCAAGATACTTAACCCTGAATTGCATCTGACGGCTCTTTGACAACAGTGTATGAATGTGACGGGGAAAACACTGTATGAATGTGTGTCCATTTACCATTACTGTATCTCCAAATTAATGCTGATATCTTCTAATTGTGTGAAGATATGTTTTGGTAAAGATGTTGTTGATTGTGTTTACAGATTAATTTTGCTGCCCCCAAGAGGCCGACATATCAGTAAGAGTGGGTTTAAACATCCTGCTATAAACCTTTGTAGGTTCTGTGTAATGATTAATAATATCAACCTTTTGGCCATGAACACATTAAATTTTACCTCAAAATGAAGCGGATTGATCTGGTTTTGTATATCACTGGTCTGATGCACTGATCATCCATGTTCTATCGCTGCCTTCCAAGTGGAACTCCTTTAAATTGTGCCCCTTAAAGACCCCCTCGAGTCACATTTTAAAGTATATGAAAATAATCTGCTGTGCCAAATATATAATTTTTTTCCCCACAATTTTTTTAAAAATCCCCTCTGAAATGGGGCTGGAAACCATCCACTATCTCTCCCTCATTGAGAAATTCTGAGACTATGAACAACACAGCCCAACACAGCTGCTCTCACTAGGTTGACCAGCGGAAAAATATGCGCAACAAGATGGCTAGTGGGAACATCAGCGAGATTCAGCCATAAAATATTCACGAACTGTTAATGCTTATGCTAGCTGTCTGCTCGCACACCTGCCGTCCTCTCGTGGATGCGCTGCCTTTGCGTGCACTGGAAGTTTGTGGTTTCTTTGCCAACATTTGCATATTCAACAGGATGGATTTGTTTGAATTTGAAATTGCAGAGAAGTGCACATTCCTCTCCTATCCAGGAGAGGAATGTGAAAACACCTCTAATGACAAATGTTGCTTAGATACAAGTCCATGTAGTCAATGTCAGACATTTTAGAGGACATAAACAGACGAAAAACACTTGGAGGGGGACTTTAAGCTAGGCAACAACAAAATGGATGCGTCAGGGTCAGCATCTAGTTACCACACAGGCTAAGGAAGTAGCAAGTTAGGAGGCAGGTAAGGTAACACATGAAGTACAAAGGCACAAGGGAAAAGACGAGGCCTTCTGAAGCGTGAGCATTTTCCTCAGACTTATTATGAAACTTCCATGACCTCTGCCATTTCTGAAAATGGCAGCAAACACATCATAACTCGAGAGGTTGGAAGATCTGAGTGGGCGTATGTATGATTATAAAACCTTGAATAAAAACGAGGCAAAACTTGAATGCTGAATGCTAATGGAATCACGCTAACAAGGTTACAGTGACAGCGCTAACATGCTAAATATTCACCAATCTATGTTAGCAATTTTGCTGGCTTGGAGTTTGCATGTTCTCCCCGTGTATGTGTGGGTTATCTCCGGGTTCGCCGGCTTCCTCCCACAGTCCAAAGACATGCAGAATGGGGTTAGGTTAATTGGAGACTCTAAATTGACCGTAGGTGTGAATATGAGAGTGAATAGTTGTCCGTCTCTGTATGTGGCCCTGCGATAGGCTGGCGACCTGTCCAGGGTGTACGTCGCCTCTCGCCCAATGTTAGCTGGGATTGGCTCCAGCGCCCCCGTGACCCTTAAATGGATAAAGCGGTAGACCAGGCATCACCAAATGGCAGACCGCGGTCCGGGTCCGGACCCAGTGACGGTTCTGCTCGGACCCGTTAAAATTATAATATTAATAAAAAGATAAATCATTCGCACATGCGCAGCTAATCTAGTTAATACGACAGGAGTGTCATCAATAGCCAAGCCAATCAAATCCATTGTTTACCTATCAGCACCAGAGATTTGCGAGAGAGAGGAGATGACAGAAAATGGCGTGCTCAAAAATGATAAAAGTAGATGGTGAAAACCGAACTTTTGAATGATGAATGGACGGATCAGTACATGTTCGTTTTGCCTGCAGCCAGTTCTAAACCTCTGTGTCTCATATGCTGTGAAACTGTGGCATTAATAAAATTGGCACGGTCACTGTGAGACCAAACACGGGTCATTTGAGGAAAACTACCCGCAGAAGTCCGCAGTGAGGGCAATAAAATCCTCGAACTGAAAGCACAGTATGACAGATGCATTTACAGGCCAGCAACGTGCAAATGAGTGTTCATTAAAGATTGCATGGATTTTGGCGCAACACAAGAAAGCATTCAGCGAAGGGACAGTTGTGAAGGAGTGCTTAAATGCGGCTGCAGAGACTTTCCTCGCAATAAACAAAAGACGACGTGTGAAAAAATCAAGCAAATCCCATGTCAGCTTCAACAACAACCAGAAAATCTGAACTATTAGCAGAGGATGTACTGGCACAGCTTGATGCAGCTGTTCAGAATGCAGTATGCATATCCTTAGCAATTGATGAGTCCACAGATGTAACGGATAATGCCCAGCTTTTGGTGTATGTGAGAATTCTTCACAAAGAGAAGATAGAGATGTGTGAGGACCTGTTGGGTTTAATGCCACTTGAGACACACACAAGAGGAGAGGATATATATGAGGGGATAAAGGAAATGCTCACAAAAAGAAAGATTAATCTGAAGCAAGTAGTCTCAGTCACCACAGATGGTGCACCTGCCATGGTTGGGAGAGAGAAGGGGGCTGTGGCACGGATGAAACAAGACAACCCTGATCTCATAGCCTACCACTGTATCATCCATCAGAATGTTCTCTGTGCCATTCTGTCTGAAGGGTTTGCTGAAGTAATGGATACCATGATGACACTCATCAACATCCTCAGGGCATCCTTATCCCATCAGCATCGACTGCTGAGAGAATTTCTGAAAGAAATGGAGGCAGATGCAAATGACCTCCTACTCCACAACAACGTGAGATGGCTGAGCAAAGGGAATGCACTGGGACGCTTCTGGTCAATCCAAAAGGAAATAGCTGCTTTCTTACAGCAGCTCAAGAGTCAAAAAGCAACACAGTTTGCAAACTTTTTGCAAGATAAGCACAAGATAGACAGAAAAATTCTGTCTGCGATTTGATGAAAACTGTCCGCTCCTTCCATATGAAGCTGCACATTTTCAAAGAAGATCTCCAAGTGAGCACTGTTATTTTATTTAAAATATAGTTAATACATGTTTAAAAAAAGGGGGTGGGCGGCTCAAAGGTCTTTTGTTAAATTTTTTTCTTAAAGATGCGCTTTTATTTTATTCAAAAGATTCTGAATGTTTTTACATTACTTGAAATATAGGCCCTTGCTCAAAGCTGTGTTTGCACTTTTAATTTATTTTATTCAGAAGAAATTCAGTCTCTGTTGTCTGTTACTTGAAATGTAGTAAAGACAACTACAGTTCAGACTTATCGGTATGTTCAGACTTATCGGTATGAAAGTTCAGAGTTCAGACTTATCGGTATGAAGTTCAGACTTATCGGTATGTTAAAAGTATATTACTTTGAAAACACTTGAAATTTGACAATAAATGATGTAGAAATGTATGTGCGTTGTTGATTTTATTTACATCAGGGTACACTATTTCGAGTGACAACATAAGATTCGGACCTTTGCTGAGAGGAAATTTTAGTAACTGGACCACTTTGAATTTTAATTGAATACCCCTGCGGTAGACAATGGATGGATGGATGACAAGGAAAAGTTGATGCTGATAGAAATGTCTTTAGTTTTAGACACGTGATTTAAACTTAATTAAAATGAAGAAAAAAACGACAATGATGGCACTCATGGTAATATCAGGTTACTGTAATGACCTCGAGCCGGGTTTAGTCTGGACAAACCTAATTGTCATTTAAGCAACACTGCTACGATGGCTAAAATGTAAATAATAATCATAATAATGATTTACCGTGTGTGCATGTATGCAATGTGATGGCAGTATTACCATGGTTGGTAATCCTTTACACCATCCTGTGTGTGTGTGTGTCACGCATACACACTTCCCAGCTGCCATTCAGCAGATGTTTCCTGACACTGTTTGATATGAAGACGAGCAGCCGACTGTCTCTGCATCCGCTTGAGTTGAAGTTAAAGTGAAGTAATTTTCATATCATGCTTCCTATGCAGCGTGTGTGTGTTTGTGTGTGTGTGTGTTTGTGTGCAGTCTGCACCTGCTGTGATTTTCTCTGTTTTTGCCGCCCTTTTAACTGCCATTTACCGTTGCGCGTTGTTGAAGTGAGGGGCCTTCGGCTCCGATAAAGTGGCTGTGATCTGCGGCTCCTCACTTCTGCACTCGGGGAGAATGAAAAAGGAATGACGACAGCACATTGACCTTTATGATTCAGACATTCAGAAAACAAATCATTCATTATTCAATATTATTGTCGAATCTCGTTCGGACGACTAATCCCTTTGATTCTTCTAAAGGCAATGAACAACAAATCCCAAATACCACTGCATTGAGTTATTGCCATGACCTCAGACAAGCCAATAAACAGCTCCAGAAGTCTGAAAAATTGGCACAGGATAACAGAACAAGGTGACAGCACCTGCTGTGGTTCAGTGAGTGTTACTGTGATGGCACACATGGATTTGAATCAATATATTGTCTTTGAGGGGTTAGAAGTTCAGCCTGCATTTGCTAAGTGAGTCAATATAAGTAATGTAACCCTGGCTGTAACCTCACTAGTCAGGGCCCTTCTACCCTCACCTTGCCCTCCATGTGGTCAACTATTGGTTTAACCAATAAGAGAGGCACGTTGACTTAAAGGGCTTTCATTAATTACTTAAAGTAGAGTGGCAATGCAGGGCTGGGCAGTTAATGATAGCATGAAAAGGCTCTTGGATTATAACAATACAACCATAATACACAAGAAATTCACATATGCCTGTTCGGCCTCTTTCAACTTCACTGTACAATTACAATATTCATGAGTGACTGGATATTCCAGGGTTTTAGGGAAACGTCAGTACCAATGTTCTGTGTCTTCAGCAACTGTTTGTATGTATTGTGATTTTCTTTGAGTTTTTTAGTCATCACACATCAGCAAAAACAATATGAGGTTCTCCAAATAACGACCAACTGCAGTTGGCACAGCAACAATTATTTTATTTAATATAACTGTGATTGGTTTCCCACTGAAACCTGTTTGAAACTTCACAATGTGCATCATGAGATGTGGTAGCTAGCACATTTTGGGGTTTTATATATATATATATATATATATATATATATATATATATTTATATATTACACTATTTAAATAGGACATGTGCATTTGTTTTAGCTGTTGTAAAGAGTGTATATCTAAGTGTCTGTCTGTGTTTGTGAGTGTCTGTTTAAATATTTCCAAATTCAACAGCAGGAGCAGTGCTCCTAATCTTGTTATATGAGAATTATACAATGACAATAAAGGCTTCTATTTCTATTAACCTTTTTCTATTTCTTTTGGTCCAATGGACAAAATCATCACTATGTTTCATCTTTTATTCATTTTCATTTCAGAAACAACCAACAGCAGCAACCAGGAAAGGTAGTCTGAGGAATAGTAAGCCTTGAAAAACTGTGTGTATGAGTAAAGCATTGGTTTGTGTAGAGTGCTGAATTCACGAAGACAGGTAAACATGGAGGTTTTTGGCATTTAGAGGAAAAAAATTATGGGACAATTCTGACAAGAAATTCATAAATATACAAATAAAGCCTAGTCTAATAAATTAACTTCATATAAACAAGGGCATTCCTACAAAATAATGAAATGGCTTTCATTGATGATTTCTAAAAAACATTAATGGAGCAACATAACACACCACAAACACAATAAAAGGATATATTCATGCAATTTCAACATCAACGCTCTAATTGATGTTAATTGAATTATATCATGTTCACAGATGTTAATAGAAAAAAGAATGAAGTCTTGAGTTATAGTTTGAAGAAGAGTGCATTTTGGCAGACAGTCTGCGTGTATATGCAGAACTTCACAGTAACATGAGTCTTGTCATTTAATAGTATAAAAAGGCTAACATCTTTCTGCCCTCTTTATACAGGGACTTTTGAGCTAAGTGCATGTATATGTTTTTTATTTTAATGTGAACCTTTAAAAGAGTCATCACACACACACACACACACACACACACACACACACTGTATATACATGATGTTGTAGAGCTGACATAATCACCCACCACTGTGGGAGTGAGGGTCATCTACAGCTCTCCAGCTGCTCCTTTTTGAACTTTGAAATCTTTGTGAAATGTCGTGACATTCACAGAACCTATGAGAGTCACCCTTTTTCCCGTTTTTTCATGACAATGTACAGAAAAACTACACAAAGTTGTATTACCTTTTTCAACTAGGTGGAGCCCACTGAAGATGAGGTATTTTCATTCTGTAGAAGTTACCTCTGCTACTGGAACACTTCCTATTTCCATTTTTAACAGGTTTAGTCACGAAGGATTGGGAAGCCATATATCAAATATAATCGTCTTAGAGCAGCATTATAGTTATTTGGAGAACAGAATAGTCACTTAATATGAAAAATTCACCTGAAAACATTCCTTAAAAAAAAAACCCAACCTGAGTGATGTAAAGGAGGCACTGAAAGCCTTTTTAAAGCAGCTTATTGCTTTGGTATGGCAACGATTCAGGTATGATTTTCTCTTAAACAGTCTGCTGTGAGATATTTCACAGCAGACTGTTTAATGATGTTTGTGAGGCAGAGGTAAGGAGAACTGCAAGCGGAGTCGACACGAGAGCCACTGTGAACCATATGAGGAGTGTTTATGATTGGTTAAAGTTTTCATGTTGTTTAAACTTCCTGTCAAAATATGCAGAAACTTTATGTGGTGGTATGCAAAAGATAGCATGAGAAAAAGAAAAAAGGCTTTTAATCAAATCAAGAAAATGGCCTTTTCAATTAACAGCTTGTTTTCCATACTTCTAGCTTAATTTTAAACTTGGGCGATGGCGGTACCTGTTTAAATGTAATAAATATTAGCCTCAACAGTTTCTTTTTAAATTTGCAGTAACTCCCTGGTATCTAAGCAGTTTACTGATTTCCGTACATCCAATGGCACAATTATAAAATCGGGCTCAAGTTGCTGCCCACAGTCTAACGCCCTGTATCTTTTTCTACTCAAGTGAAGACGTTCAACGAGTGGTTTTCCTAGATATTTATTTTTCTTGATGTTCAAGCTCATATTCATTACATTAATCACGTAGTTCCGTTGCCCATGTGTATTTGCTGAAAGTTTATCACACAAAGAAGTCAGTAGGTTCCTTGTTTTACAAATCAGACTCATTTAATATCAAAAACAATTTTGGTAATGGCCATTTTTCCCCAAGCAAGTTAGTAGGAATAATGAAAAAGAAGCCTTAGAACATTAAATATCACACAAACAATGATGTTATTAGCTGACACGTATAAACCGTATAGCTCACATTTCCAAGTACAAGACCATGGGTCCCTTTAAGAGAAAATATACTATATATAATATATATATAAAATAATATTTTGGCTCAAAGTTGTCATTATGATGTTAAAACTGATGTAATGGTGATAGAAAAACTTGAAAAACTATCTATGCCACCGCGAGAAAATGACATTTCGATTTACAGCACATTCACCCATTGCTTAAACAAGAAACAAAGAAGAGGATAGCGCTCTCCAGGACTCTATCCCCAGCGATGGAAATGACAGATGGTGGAACAGTTTAGTTGACTAACATTTCCTCACAAGAGAAAAAGAATCCCGTTGACGAAGGAACAAAAGCAGGTGAAGGAGGAGAGTTATGGAAGAAGAGATAAAGAGTGAAGATCGGACCGGCATCGACTCCGTGGAGAGAGCTCCGGGACTTGAGAGACTTTAAAAAACGACATAGATCAGTAAGTAACACCACCAGCCTACTTATTAATACTACTACATGTTTAACTCCAGGTTATTTCTTCAAATGGGGATTTGTTGTTTTCTGCTTTGTTTTCTGTTTTCTACAGTAGCAAGGCTGCTGGCATATTGGGTTATCCATGATGCCAAGGAGTCAGAAAATGAAGTAGGATCTGTGTAGAGTTGGAAGAAAGCTCAGAACATTAGGAAATAAGGACCTGTTCGTTACGCCAAGCAAGTCTGTTTTGACTTGTCTATGCGAAGCAATACTGTCATGTTCAGTATAACATAAGGAAAACATTAATTTACCTCTATAGTGTACATACTGTCATCTCCAAAGTGGTGTTGAGAACTTCCCCCGGAGCCGGCCTGCTACTGCGGCGCCTTCACAACAGTAACCAAACAATGATACCACCGAAAACAGTGTTTATGTTAGATGGATTGTAGTCGCTGTCTCTGTCTCCATGTATAAGATCAGCCACATATGCCACATGAATCCATGAAAAATAATTGAAACTCCCATATATATAATTTTTTTTTTATCACACTGCTGCTGGTTTAGAATGAGCCCTTTCAAGACAGTGGCACATTCGTACAGTACACTGATCAGCCATAACATTAAAACCAGTTCCCCGTTTTAATGTTGCACCTGATCTATTGTCCATTTGCAGGTCAGTGCCCAAGGCCAAGTAATGCAACAAATTAACCCTGAGGCCACTGAGGTATGCTCGCGATCAGATAAATAGACTGTCTCCTTCAGACATATTAAAAGACTTTGTAGAGACATATTCTGCAGCAGGGAGAGCTCTCAATCTCGCAACGTCACACTAGAGTAATCAGTTTTCAATGCTTTCTGATTATGTTCGCTGAGCGCGTTTCCCAGCAAGAGTACCACGAAGCTGTAAAATAAGGAGAAGAAAACATGAAAATATTTTAAGCCACTTGGAGCTCTGCACACACAAATTTGCACAGAGACTCTTGGCAAGGAAGACGCCTTTTTCCCCCCACTTATGAACATTAAAAATAGGCATTAACAGCAGGAGCAGCCACAGGATCTTTCCTGACAAATGTGCTTCACATGTTATGATCATATTTGGCTTTCACTGTACTTTGTGTTTATTTATAGAGTAATGAATCACCTCGAGTTGAGTGCTGTGAAGACTAATTCTTAATAAAATGAACTCTTCATAATGCAAGAGTTCATTTTCAATATAGCTTAGTAGTTGGCATGACAACAGAATCAGTTTCTGATAAATCACATCTTAAGGAGCTCTTCAATAAAAACTGTCTATCAGATATTAAGTGCACTGAAAAGATTTTTCCCCCTCCTGCATGACAGCAAACAGTAATGCTTTACTGAAAATAAAAAAAAACAGTACATGAAATAGAAATTGTGATTCATACAACATTAACTGCTTTGCAAAACTGTTACTTAGAGTTTACATTTTGTGGATAAAGTGATAATCTTTTAAAATTACATTGTTTTTTATTTTTCTTAGTGTTAGTCCACTACTATACTGCACTGGATCCAACTTGCCAAATATGTTTGGATTTTACTAATATCAGCGTCACAGCTGGATTAGAGCTGTTACTACTATTGTTAACCAAACATCCTCCTGCCAGTACGCACTAATTAACACAAGTCTGTCCGGATGCTGGGTAAATAGATACACCAGCCACTTGTTATTAGACAAAGCAGCTCATCAATCAGTCTTCGCTGTTGTATTATACCACATTGACATTGTAACCACTGGTGAAAATCCCACGGATTATGATGCAGTATGAAATGGTATGCAACCTGCTTGGTTTGAAGCTCGCTGGTGGGTGATCTCCAACACCTGACTTTTTTAGCCAGATGGGCATGCATCAGAGGTCTGCAACCTTTACTATCAAAAGAGCAATTTTTTGGCCCTTCTCCCAACATATATAAAATTCATCTGGAGCTGCAAAACCTATTTGACCGTTAAAATGAAGCTAACACAGCTTATAAAGGTTTTATATATATTTATAATAAATGTAAAACAACTTTAGTTTGTTGCATTTATGAAATTATAGAACAACAAAAAGAAAACTGTTGACCTGCTGTTTTGAACTGTAATAACAAAGGAAAATACCCAACGCTTATGAAGAAGAGAGAAAAAAAACTGGCATGTGTAGGCCTAGTTTGAAATAAAACACAGAACTATGCAGGCCTATTTGAGTCCTTCCCTTATTTGTGGAGAATTAATAAAATAAAAGATGAACCACCTGCAGGTCGAACGTAGAGGCGGCAGGCTCTAGTCATGAAGGATGTAGTCCTGGTCCCCACAGGATGAATTCCACTGGCAGCCACAACATGGTAGCAAATATTAACGTGACTGTCAGTGTCCTGAAGCTAACAATTTAGCAGGCTAGCAGGTGGATAACGTTATGCAGGAAATGCAAAGGCAGTAAGACTGAGAAAAAAGGTGTGTTGGAAATATCAACATTTTTCTCAGATGTGTAAATTGTGAGGAAAAACTCTATATGACTGAAAATACAATAAATCATCTGTCCATTCAACAGAAAATTAACTTCCATGGCCTTCGCCATTTCTACAAATGTTGGCAAACACATCGCAACTCATGAACTCATAGCTTTCATAACTTTTTGAGGTACTTAGACGTGAATACCACACGACGGGGGCGTTCACACGCATTTGAAGGCAGCGTTTGACACGCAAGTACGAGTTTCACGTTTCTCAGTGGAACGTTCAGACAACTCATCATGAAATTTCACCAACGTTAATGATGGTTTATGAAAACTGGGCTCCACAATGTGAAAATATGATTCAGGGAAGTGAACCCTCACTATGTATGTCACCGCCTGTGAGCAACATATCCTTTAATGTTGCTGAGGTGACAAACTGGAACGACAAGATGGTATGCGCTTTCTCCAGTGGACACTTATGAATTCAAGATGTCAAGCCGTGGTGGCCTGTTGTGATCATTATCATTATGAGAGAGCCAGTGAATATGCATGAATAACAGCTGCAGCAGCAGTCAATAAAGCATGACGCTGATGAAATAAAGGCTCAATGATCACCTGCTTTTGTGTTGGGAGCGCTGTTTGCTTTCACTGAAGCACAGACACAGTAAATATACAAAATGGCAATCACACTAATATTGGTTTGTGCATGTGGTCCGACAAATTAATTGATTGCCAAAAAGCCCAACACATTAAATCAGGACTTTTAAGCACAGACGGCCAAAGGGAAAGGACAGTTACTCATAGTTGATTTGACCACTGCAGTATCGCTAAATATCAAGAGCTAAATTAAACTGCAAGTTCAATCTAAGTTCAGGTCATCAATAGCAAAATGCCTTAAGCATGGGATATATAATTTCTAAAGTCTCCCTGTTTGAAAAAGTATTTCATTTAATAAGGACAGCAGAGAGGAATTTATTTAGAGGGCATTGCTTATGCATGCAATTAAAAATCAGATCTACTGGGAATACCACAGAACTTCCTAGTTAGGTTTCATGCTTTACGTCAGATGTGGAAGACAGAAAAGCAGATTAATAAAAATGTGGGTGTGTCTTCTGCTATTCATAGAGCAGATGTGACTCAACATTTAATTCCCCCATTTTACATAGAGATACTAAAAATAAGACTGGCGCCCATATTAATAAAATAGGATTGCATGCAAACGCGTCCAGTCTGGATGTTGTGTAATCCTCACAACATCCAGGCAACTTGTGACCAGCTCCCTCCAACAATCTCCCTGCAGCTAAAACCCAGAGCAGCCAAATGCTCATAAGTTTGACAGAAAACTGTGAGAGGGAAAGGTTCAATCAAGCGCAATGAAGGACTCTGCAATGCATTTTATTCATACAAGTGTATGGGAAGGGCTTTTTTTTTTAAGCTTTGAAAGTTCTCGTCAGGCATGTGTGCTAGTTTCACAAGACAGCTCCCCTTAAGTCCTTTGAAATGGCTTTAGTGTCGGCTGCAAGCACAGTGACTGATTCCATGATACAGATGACATCTGGTTGCTTACACCGTGAGGGCTCAACAAAGGATTCTGTCAGACCACATCTCTTCAACATGGTAGGTTACAGTGGAACTATATATGTACGCAGCCCTGCAACACATAAGTAACAGGTTCAAGAACCTCTTGTCTGTAACATAGCCAATGTAACTGTAAAATCAAATAAATATATATGTTGACGAGACAAGCAAAAGTAGCAGTCAGATCTGACAGGCAAGTTGAAATCCTGACCAGGGTCAAAAGACGGGCAGACAGAAAATGGTGACAAGGTTGTGATTTGCAACACCTGGCAGGGAGCAGGTGGAAATGGACTGCTGGTGTTCAGGGACACCTGTCCACCTATTAATTCATGCAATTATATGAGCAGCCAATCGTGTGGCAGCAGTGGGATGCATAAACTCATGCAGCTCCAGGCCAGTGGCTTCAGTTCATGTTCACATCAAATATCAGAAGTCCCAGAGATCAGAAAATGTAATTTCCGGGACTTTGACCGTGGCATGAGAGCTTCAGACTGACTTTGTCAAATGCAATAAAACATCCAGTGAGCAGGAGTTGTGCTCAAAATGTCCAGTTGATGAGAGAGGTAAGAAGAGAACAGCGAGACTAGTTGGAGCAGACAGAAAGTGACTCAGATGACTTCAATCAACAATTCTGAAATCTTAGTTCTTTTCATGTATTTAAAAAAGAATATGACTGATGGAACAAAGTCTTCTTCGTGATTGTGAGATTTGTTCCTGGCCCCCACATTATAGTACAAAAAAATTATTCACCAAAAAAGTAAATCCTTGACTTCTGTGGCGTCCAATAGAGTAACACACTAGATGGCCCTGAGACTGTTTTATACCTCTGTGAGTGTTAGCCGTGCACACTATGAGAAGTGCAAGCACCTATGTGATTAAAATCAAAGTCTCCCAGCTTCAGACAGAACTACTCATGTCATGTTACCAGCTCAACTCATCTATGATTTGGCTCAGCTGCACAGTTTCTCCACGCTGAGGTTTATCAGTTTCTGTGAATACTTCAACAGTGAAACTAACGCCTCCTCCTCCTCTTCCACCCCAGATTCCTGCCTGTTCCTGAAAAAAAAATCAAATGTTGCCCCTTTCCACATTTATTTCCCCTCTCTCAACCTGATTTCCAAGCATGTAACAAAGTCCTTTCCAAATTATCCATGCTCACACACACCATAACCACACTCCATCTCTGCAGCTCACTATCGTAATCTCTCCCAGCATAAAATATGTCCTGTCTCCGCATGTCAGAGGCAATCAAATGTATCTGGTCCTGCAGCAGTGAAACTCTGTGTCCTTGTTTCGTCCACCAGAATCTGCATTGCTGACCCTGCACGTACAGAACAAACCACAGTTCATAGCAAAGCTCCAGTGATCGCCCCCGTTCCAGCACAGATTCCCATCGAGACAAATCAAAGCCACATACTTGTGTCGAAACCAGATGATGGTGAACGGGTGTGACCCTCCCCAGCCTCATATCCTCCCCACTGTTGCAATCCATCACAACAGAAAATGAGTTCCGTCTCCATTTGTGAGAAGCAGTCGGGTCTGGTCAGCCTTATCCACACATTGCATCATGTCTTTGTTGTGGTCAGAGATTGGTACAGCGCGGCAGCCAGCATCAGCTACGCTGTTAGTAATAATACAAGATGATGAAGATCAGGCCATGAGTTTGTTCCCAATCCCTTCATGACTGAATATCTGCTGGGCCTTAAAGTTCATTAATTTCAAAGTGTCATACTTTGTGGTATATCATCTTACTATTTATCATTTCTTGTCAATGATTCACTCAAATTTATTCGTCTGTCCTATTCTTCCCACATCGTTTTTGAGTCATTGTAACTTTTAATGTAAATACAAAAATTGAATTTTCATTTCTATCAAATTATGGAGGATAGATTGTCCTGCAGATATTTTCTGCGATGGGAAAATAAGGACACATCAAACAGAGGAGAACGCAGTTATAACTACTGTGTCTATGCCATAGGCCACGAGAGTGCCTCACCATACCAGTTTTACTGGTGCCCAAAGTCCCAAAGAGATATGAACTAATGGTGAACAATATTATCAAAAATGTGTAAAACAACCCTACCAGCACCACGAGTACAAACTCACTTAGGACGCAGCTTGAGTGTCACACGTGCTGGTGAAGAAGCTCCGCAGTTGAGATTGATGGTCGTCTAACTAAACTTACTAAGACTTACACTCCGCGGTCACACTAGCAGCTTTGTGAGGCTTGACTTTGACACTGGTACTGCTAAACACCTATATATGCTCACAGTGACAATCCTAATGTAATACGGTTCACCTTGTATACCAAAGCCACCATGTAAGAGTGTTAGCCTGTTTGTTGGCAAACACAAATGTCTGTCATTTACGTGTCATTTAGACAAATATTAATTAAATTCAATCAGGATAAGACGAATTAATAATGACATTATATTTATTACAAATTTAACAGAATGACACAGATGATTCTGGTTTATTTTGACCTGCTTTCTGATGCGCTTCGGCAGTGACGCTCACACTCACACCTAAGGTCAATATAGAGTTTCAATAAACCTAACTCCAATCTGAATGTCTTTGGACTGTGGGGGGACGCTGGAGAACCTGGAGAGAACCCACGCATACATGGGGAGAACATACAAACTCCACAGAGAAAGGCCCTGGTTGATTCGAACCCAGAACCTTCATGCGCTATTCACTACACCACCGTGCATTCGAGCAAAGTAAATCCCCCCCAATGGAGTCCAGACACTGCTGGTGATGGTGGTGGATGACTTGATGAGTTTATAGAGAGAAAAATGTGATGAGTCCTCGCAGACTGGGCGGTGATGGGGAAGTGGAGGGTGCGTGTAACATCAGCAAGATGGTAGGCTAACAAGGCAGGTGTGTAGCAATGCTATTGGATAGATGAGACCAGCTGATGAACAGCTGATCACTGAAATGACAGCCCAGGGAAAAAACAGCAAGACACAAGTGTGCACATGCGTGAGTGGATGAACAGCAAGATGAATGAGGAATAAACTGCATCCGAAGGAAGCATGAGAGTAGCCTTCCTGACTGAACTTGTCAGGTTACTTTTTTTTAAAAAAGCCATTTTAAACCACAAATATGCCTTTAATGACTTCCCAATCTTACAAAGTGTCACACTTACTAACCCTAACCCTGTACTTAGATCATCAATATGGACCTTATCAATGGTAAATGGACTGTATATAGCACCACTTCTAGTCTCATTGACCACCCAAAACGCTTTGCAGTGCAAGTCAAATTCACCCATTCACACACACATTCACACAGTGCTTTTTCTATCACATCTCATTAATACACTGCCCGCACAGCCGTCACGGGCAATTTTTAGGGTTAACTGTCTTGGCCGGGGACACAAGAGGAAGCTGATGATCAAACCATCGTCCTTCTGGTTAGTGGACGACCCTCTCTACTGCCTGAGCCACAGCCGCCTACAAAGTCCAATACTCCTCCAGACATTTCACACAAAAGCAAAAATGCTGGTGCTATATTATAGTCATTTAATCTTAAAATCTTAATGTCTCTGTCTGTTGATTATGACTGTACAACATATCATTATAATCACTTCACAAGTTATGGAGGCAGTTCACTTAGAACTGAAAGCAATCACTCCAATGTCTGTTGTGGCTAAGGGCAACTGGCAATGGAACAAACATCTAGCTCAACTCTGGAGACAAAGGAATCTAACTATGACAGAAACCTCTGATCAGATAAATGGACCACAAAACAGAATACTATTTATAAACCACCATTATGACAATGGGAACTGCTACAATAGTACCACAGGGCTTTTGTTCTGTAGTGTGACTGAGACTGTGATGAGAGTGCAGTGGCAATGCCTGCCAAACACACCACTAACTATACTGACAAATTTAAATAGCAAGGTGACCTTGCGGCGCAACGGACCAAAAATGAATAATCTTGAAAGGTGCTCATCACATCCTGGAGTCAACTGCACGCCGCCACATCTATCTTTCCTGTCAACCTCCTCTTTGTTCCATCTAATGAAGCAGAAAAGCCATAAAAAATAATGTTCGAGAGAACCATGGCAGTTCAGCTTTATTTGTGTCGCGGTTTGTTTGGTGTGGTAAAAAAAGGCACTCAGGGTATGAGCCTGCATCCTTGAACCAAAGACCATCACAGGGATGAGAAATGACTGCGGGGAAATGGGTTATTGAGACAGTAACACCCACGGATGTGCACTTGCTCACACAATAGCACCAGTCCTACAAACACAGGAAATAAATCCTGAATTGACCTGGACACACTGTTGCATTAAAAGGTCTGAATGGATGCATAGACTTCGGCCTACTCTATGCTCTCATACACATGCACACACTCACGCACAAGACACAATGCACCTAAATATCAAGCACACAAACACACACTCAATGTGAGACTCTATCAGGGATGATGGAGAATTTAATGGGACTACTTGTGAAGTAGAAAATGTCTAAAAACTTTTGTCAGAGTTCAAACGAGGGATGGTGTCAGCCTTGAGTTTATAAAGTCAGGTTTGTGAGTGTGGAAGGCCCCTCTCTGGAATACTTTGATTCAACAGTGATATTCCCAGATGGGGAGGAGTGTGAGTCACTTGGTGCAAATGTGTATTTAGTATTCATTAAACATGAGGTTGGTTGGGGTGTCGAGAAGTCTGGAGGCTCAAAACAAATCAAAACTTGAATAAACACCAAATTTTTCCCTCCTTTTTTTAAAAATGGAAAAATGCAGCTTTTCTTGCCAACAGATCAAATTTAAAACAAGGTCTTAGAGTCTGTACTTGAGTAAAATGCGCCAATGCAAATTTGCTTATACTATTCAGGCCTTGAACACATGAGGAAAAGCAAACTTTTGGGGCATATTCAGTTGATTTCAACAGAAGAAAAACACATGGACAATCTAGGAGGCAAAATTAAGATGAAAGATAAAGTTCAACTGATGAAGTCTGGCATATAAATGTGTGCTATTTACCAGTCCAACTTGATAGGGCAGACTTTTGAACACAAGGAGAGTAGAACAGTCAAAATCAATGACAATAACATGGAATATTAGCTGTGTTATAGTCTTTGCTTTCATTTAAATTTCTTTTAAGGGTAAAAAAGGCTACAGTAGTAGCACGAGCATACAATGGCTACCACCTATACCGTGTCAACATATGAATATCATTGCTGCATGATGATTACCATACAGTTCTCTGTCACACTATCTCTCTAACTCAAATTAATGTTTAAATAACACCCCTAAAATACCAGATTTCCACGTAACCAAAATGACAGACATAAATATTCACTCACTCACAAGAATATTTGAAAATTGCAAATTACACTTAGCAGTATTCTCTTCTCAGGAACATTTTTCCTGAGAACTGTACTGATGCAAATTTTGTAAATTTGCATCAGTACAGTGGTCACTGTATAAACTATGTAGCCAGTGATACTAAAGGAGTGCAGGTAGTTGATGCAGATACTTGTCTGTGTGGGATAATTGTTCGGCGATCTGTTGGTAATACCTCAGGGATCCAGTAGGGGGGATCGCGCTTCTGGAGTTACTATTCTCCTTGTTTAAGGACACAATTGACTTATTACCACTAGCATTATGCAAAACCTTCCCTAGAACATTCATACATGTCACTCGCTCTCACACACACATGCTTAACTGCAGTGCTGAACAAGATGGCAAAACCACGACATGTGAGCAAGTAAAAGTATTTTTGGATCTTGGATCTTTTTCAATTTACTCATTACTGGCTCATGAATACTAACAATCTTTAGAACACATTTTTTCTCATTACAGAATGCTTGAGTGAACTTGATGCATTTAATACACATCTCAAACATTTGGCACAAATATACCTATCGAACTCACTAAAGAGGTGAATTGATCTGCTCATTGATTCTATAAGTTGTATTGCGTTGACAGGTTTTGGATACTTTTGCGACAAAACCTTATTGCCACATTGAATTGCATGTATAAAAAAAATAATGTAATCGTTTGTGTTCTTATTCAGAAGATTTTGCTAAAGAAATGGAAGTGCTGTGTCAACTTCCACCTGGTTGAATAATAGATCATAATACCGGCTGGCGTTGGTCTTCCCCTCGGCCTTGATCAATTACCCAAACAGCCCTGCCACTGCAAATCGATCACATTCCAAAGTGCAGAGACACCAGCACATCAAGACCAAGAAATATTTTCTGCACCGCAGACTGCCAAAGTTTTCCATTTGTCGCAACCAGACAGGCAAACATCCCCCGGAAAGTATGATGAATGTTTTATCTGCCTGCTTCTATTTATCTGCCATCCTGTGTATTTAAAGAGAGAGAGATTTATGCACCCTGGCACTTCCACATACAGCGCCAGGTGAACAAAGAGCAGGACTACTAGGGAGTTGGAGGATTGGAGGTTATCTTAAAAAGCACCTGAAATGCAAAGGCTGCCACATGTATGTCTACAAGTTTGTATTTGTGGATGTGTGCCTCTTTGGATATTTGCATAATGAAGTCCCCCACAGCACTAAAGTGGAAAGAAGAAAAAGAAAGGCAGCCTTCCTGCCACCTCACCGAAAGAAAGACAAAAGCAGAGGCAGAGAGCGAAAGTGAAGCAGCTCTCCTTCAACGCCGCTGGGAATGTCCGACAGATGCTGACAGCTCATTTCCATGAACTGTCTGACTGTGGGAAATATCTACAATATACTGGAGCAAGTGAAAGGAAGTAGGAGGCAGAGAAATATGGAGGTCCATGTCGAGGTGAAGCCAAGGCGGAGATGAATAGCGGGAGGATGAAGGCGACGTGAGGACAGGAGGAGGAACATAAACAGATAGCTGAACCTTAGGGGGCATGGAAGGACAAAGAAAGACAGAGAAGGCAAAGGAAACAAGCTAGGGGAGTCGAAGCAAAAATACCCAGATGTAAATGAAAGTCTCCATGACTTGCTAGAGGACAAAACAAAAAATATGTATGTGTGACACTTTTGCTCTCATATCCCGGCACTGCTGTGTGCAGGGGATGTTGAATGACTGCCGCAGCTCTGCAGCTGCATTTCAGCTCAACATGGCCTCCAGTGTACTGAATCCCACTTTCTTGCACACATGGATTGTAACTCCACTATAACTCCTATATATACCAGTGTTTCTCAGCACCATAAACAACTGTCAAATCCTGGTTTAGTATCTGGAAGGATCTTTTGGTCTTTGGTCAGGACATGATCAGTAGAAAAAGCGCATCGTGAAATCAAGAATCTGTGTCCTGTCAGACTACCTGTCTACCTACTAGTCCGTCCTACCTACCAAACATTTGTCACTGCTATCTATTGCTGACTAGAGCTGCAACAGTTGATTGATTAATCGATTAGTAATCGACTGTTAAATTAATTGACAACTATTTTCATAATCGATAAATCGGTTTAAGTGTTTTTTATGGGAAAAAAAGTCTTAAATTTGAATATTTTCTGATTTATTTGCTCCTCTATGACAGTGAACTAAATATATTTGGTGCGTGGACAAAACAAAACATAATCCTGGGGGTTTGGGAAACCCGATCCACATTTTAACCATTTTATGACATTTTATGGAAAAAAAACAATCAATCGCTAACATAATCAAGATAATCCTGAGTTGCAGCCCTATTGCTGACATAACAGTCTGTTCTAGCCCAACGATGGAAGGTCAATAGGCCTTCTCCATCCAACTCTAACCACTATGTGATTTGATAAAGGTCAATAATTGACTTTAGTGCTCATAGCAGCAGAAGCCAAACCACAGTGGAGGTGAGAAGGTGAGGTAGCACGGCTGAATAATCTACAATTCTGCATCAAAACCCTGGGGATCTCAGGAGGCGTGGATCCAGATGGTACCATTTCCATATGTTAGCCACCTGTTCTACTGTCAATTTCAGGTCTAGACAAAAGGACAGAGTCCACACACTGTGTTGTTGTAGTTTCCATGGGTGTAAGGGTTGGTAAACTTGTGTAAAGCAACCAGGCTTACCGCAACATACGTGGCAACTTGGTTGTGCCATCATTGAATGGAATACATTTATGATTCATTGATTTTTCTGGAAACACACCGAAGAGTGAAATGGTAAATGTAGGTATTGTGACCAAAGACTGTGTATAAAGAAGAGGCTGAAATCATCTTGATCGCCCCTGGTGGCTGACTTCAATGTAGCTCATTATCCCCACGTCCCCCATGTTATATTTTATTTTATTATTTTTGTAAGATGCTTTCTGTCATGTAAGGTACTTTTTAGCAAACTGATGTATGGTAAAGTGTTCATTTTTCTAGGATAAGTGTTAACCCCTAACTCTAACTTTAATTGGTTATTCCATGCTATTAACAATGCTGTGAAACCTCATTATTGACAACCGAGACTGACTCACGATTGGTCAAGTGCGTGTATTGGCAGGACCTCGATATAAAATATATGATTGATTTGAAACATCGGTCTTCAAAGGTTAAAAAATGAGAAGTTTTTGGGGGAAACCAATCTCTTTTATTTTACAAAATGAACATCATGCTGTTTTTGAAGAAGACTATAGATTGAGACAATAAACTCACAAGGATTTACTAATGTTATAAATTATTTCAGTCATTTTCCCAAAGAGTTCTATAGAATCTTCTGTATTGGCTTCATGGGTGAATCCATACGTTTATCAGTTCAGTTGCAAGCAAATGTAAAGGGTTACACTCACACGCTGAGTGAAGAAGACCACAGGCAAACCTCCACATTTTGATTTTGTTCCCAGGGATACATGTAGGCCATTATTTTCCCTGATTTAACAGCTGATGTAGATGGTAGTTAGCACAAAATAATCAATGGCTGTATGCCTCACTTACAAAAGTCTCACAGAAGCAAATGCACACCTTCAAGTTCCCTGATAAACACAAAGTTAAAACGTAAGGCTGGCTTGTATGAGAGAGTGTGGGGAGTCACAGGTGATGAGAGGAAAAAACACTCACTGACAGATTGATTCATTTTCATTTAGAGGAGGAACGGAGTGTATTTAAGTATTCAGGTCGGCACTTCGTCGATCCCAGAGGGAAATTACTTAACCAAAGCAGAAACCCACATACAGTACAACACAAGAAAAAGCTGAAATCTTGATTCTCTATGTCCGTCCTTGACACTCTGGTCAAAAAGTCCTTAAATCATAAAGTGGGCCATCATGCTCAACCTCACTGTGGCAACATCGATCCTGCTCCACTTACATTTACTGTATACTGTTATTTTTAGCTGTTCCACAACAAGACAACTTTTTGTCTTAAAACTTGCACCTAAACAGCAGTGAATAAACACCTTCCCCCCCCAAAAAAAGCTGGACCTACCTACGATGGTTGAGCTATTTAAGAATTTACAACTCCGTGCTCCTATGATACCTAATATGGCACAGCATGATCTATAGAATACATGTAACCCTTTATTGTTTGCATTCAAATGTCCATTATCAAAATTACAAATTTCAGATCCAGGCCCAGTGAACTATAGTCACTAGATCCTGCAGTATAGGCTCAGTGCCCAGCTTGGACTGTTTGTGAAGGTACAATTCATGATGTTGGCAAAGTTATGTCTAAGTTGTGTATTTTAAAGACTTTTAGGATGATTCAGAAAATTAGATATCATCACAATCACTGGGTGAATTAGAGTTAAATTATGTTCACGGTGACTTTAATGCATCAGCGTCTGTATCTTTCTTATTTCCAGTCTTTAAATTGTCTCTGATGATACATCGCCAGCAGCCTCCTCCTCCTGGTGATTAGTAGGACTGGGAAGAAAAGTGTGTCTGCTACAGTACGTAGTCATTTCAGTTTAGTTCTTAAATGTAAAATGTGTAGATGCTTCTTTGACAGTGAGTGACATCATTTTAACGTTGCACCGGTAACATTGGGCATCATGTTGGGCAAAATGTAAAGTTTTGAAGTGTAATACTGCTTCAATCCATATCCAGACTTAATAAGTTCAATCTTAATTAACAGCAAACAGATTTAAAGTAGGGGTCTAAATCCACATACCCACTAAGAACTGCTTCCAGTTTTGGTACTGAACAAAGGTAGTGGACTTAAATCGTGAAATTTAAAAAAAATAGTCCTGAATGTGTCAGGTTGTACAGAACAGGTGGCAAATGCAGAGTGCAGTAAAATAATATGTATTTCAATTGAGGGAGGGACAAAAAAGTCCAGCGACCAAAACAATCTAAGAAGTAAAACAAAAGCAAAATCCAACTCAGGTAATCCAAAAATCCAAACGGAGAAACACAAGGAGCAAAATTACAAAGAAAAAAAAGCATTAAACATTACGGGGGGCAACGTGGAGACACCGGAAAAGTAAACACACCGAACACAAGAGAGGAGAACAGGACATGAAGCGACACGAGAAAAGAAACTACAAAGTAAAACAGGAAATAGCAAACTAATTACAAGAAACACAAGGGATAACAAAAGTAACTTAACCAACGCAGAGATACTAGGAAGGAACAAAAGGAACTTTAACAAAGATGCACAAGGAATGCAAATCAAGGGAATAATGAAATGAAAAAAACAGAATCTTTAAGAAGTTCAGATAGTCTTTGAATAGTTCATGAGTTCATAGAATATTAAGTTCATAAAATTATTACAGTATGTATGTAGATCCTATTAAGCTGGGAAACATCACCTAATTAACTTGATGTCAACAGATTTTAATCTCGATGACAACTAATTCCTCTTCTTTTTAAATCTTTATATGGAGAGCATGTGATCTAGTTCTTAAAAAAAAATTTTTTCTTGTACCAATGAAAAGTAGTACATAGGATTACAACTATTCATTATTTTTGTCATAGATTAACCTGAAGAAAAAAAATATGACGTGACTTCATCTTCTTCTTATTTTGTCCAACCGGAATTTTAAAACCTATGAATATTTATTTCAGTTATTTTGCAGGCAAAAAAGGAGCACATTCTCACATTTGAGATGTGAGGGCTCTACTCTCAAGTTTTTAAGATGCTTATAAATAATTAGGGGGTGCCAACAGAGGTTTTGTCACGAACATTAAATATGAATCAATCGCAAAGTCAGAGCTGAGAGTCTCTGCTGGCTGAGGTGAGGCAGAGCAACAGAATGCTTTTTTAACATCCAACATTGTTTTGTGTTTTGCTTGGAAAGGAAGGGAATACCTGCGGGATACACACACATACACAGACACACACACACACACACACACACAGAATTAGACATCGGCATGTAGATTGAGGCACATCCACTTTCAAATACAAAGGTTACAGATACACAATATGGAATAAATCATGCACCCAAACAGATGAGGACTGTCTACTGTACACATACATGTTTATTTAACCCTGTTTGCATTTGCAGACATATGCACACAACAAGGGAACAATGCATACACTCATCCACACATCAAGTCACAACAGTAAACATACCAACACAAATAAATGCAAAATCACACATTTACAAATGGACAACAACACGACTTACTCATACGTGCTCAGTGACCTCGCACGCTCTCATCGTCTACCTCAAAACACATGCACGCGCCACATGCACGCAAAGCGTTAATTGACCTGACCTTTTGTAATGTCTCGACCGCCCATTCCCAACTCCTCCAGGGTGGCCCCTGATCAGCCAATATCCCGCTACGCTCCATTAGGCTGAAATTTCAGAGATAACCTGCCTGTTTCCGGAGTCAAGGAGAGAGAGAGGTCCAGGGGTGGAGGTCACGAGGGAGCTGAGTTGGTTGGTTGATTGATTGATTCGTGAATTGTTCGATGGGAGGCACAAAGCCTATATGCATCCCAGAGTCATCGGTATGTGTGTATGTGTGTGTGTGTCACTTTGGGTTTTTAGAGATGCAGTTAATGCATCTTGGCATTAGTGTGTGTGATATATGGGCATCTATTGTCGATCAGCATGACAGCAGTATCCCCTGTTTGGTCCTAATCTCACCTATACATCCATCTTTCTCTCTCTCTAAAGCACACACCATTACCCCGACAGCCATTGTCATCTATGGCTCTCGTCACATAATGCCATGAGAATAATGTAGTAATGTCCCTTGGCATTTTCAAAAGTCACCTCCTCAGGGTGCTTTTATTTGCACAGGTTCTATATCAGTGCTGCTAAGGCTGTTCCGGAAGTTCCACAACAGCCCTATGTATAGATTCGTAGCATTTCAAAGACTTTCATAGACACAAGCAATGGTGGCTGTGATCATGCTAAAATCAAAATTAAACACAGCCCCGCACAGCCTCTTTGCAGACAATATATATGGAGGATTTACTCAATTAAATTAAATTTGCAAAATAGTCCATAGACTTTTAATCTAAGTGCAAAATGTTTTTTTTCTTTTTTCCTCAATGCAGGGTACACTGATTTAACGTTGTTGTCTGCTTGTTCTTCTTTCAAAATGTGCTCATTACTGTCTCCTCCACACAGTTGATGAAACTGGAAGTGCAGACTGATCAGGGTTTTTTTTTTTCCCCACCACAAAAAAGCCCCGGTCCATCTGTCCCTATATCTAATTATGCGTATCAAACAGCATCTCAGATGGTGCTGATCATTCACAAACCCCGTTGGAGCTAAATTTGAATTAGCGTTTTCTTGACACTTTTACTGTGAGCCTGAAAGCCTGACTCTGCAACTGACTATAAGCTTCATTAGCGTATAAGCAAATGAGTGCTTTCGCTTCAGCAGACGCCTCCGTCCACACAAGCTCCTGCGGTGCAATTGCACACTGAGTTGGCTTTGATGCCTCATAGACAAGTTTTTTGAATGTCCGCCCAAACATAACCAGTGTAGACACTATTGACGTTAGGCCAAGCACATGGGTAAAGTGCTCTGGAGCATAGCTACAGACAGTTGCAGTGCAATTGTAAAGACAACGGATAATCCAACTTGACGTCATGCTGGTACAAATGATCAGTCTCAGAAACTTCACAAACCCCCCCGTGCCGCTTTAGGGTTTCTGTTAGGGGCTCTCCTAGTGTTTTGCTATTGCTTAAAGGAGACATATTATGCTCATATTCAGGTTCATAATTTTACTTTGGGTTATTACTTGAAAAGGTTTACATGCTCTAATGTTCAGTAAACACATCAGTTTCCACATACTGTCCATTCCTGCAGCTCCTCTTTTAGCCTGTGTCTGAGACACTTGGTTTTAGCTCCTGTCTCTTTAAGCCCCCCTTCCCAATGGAGCCCAATCTGCTCTGACTGGCCCGCTGACTCACACTGGGTGATTGGTGAACCACTTCCAGCCCATCTAGGAAGTTATCTCTCTCTCTCTGTAGTAAAATAGCCACTAGACCTACCTTATGTACTTCCATAAAATGGTGATGTCACCATCTCACAGCATTATCAGGTGTTTTCTGTTGGGAAGAGGCGCTCCCTTTACCACAGACTTTGGACTTTTTTTTACTTGGCAGACCTTTTACATACCCAAAATACATAAAACATTAGAGGAAAGGGAAAAGTATATATCTCCTTTAAGTTAAAAAAAAAAAAAATCTGAATTGAGAGTCTATAGACAACATGAGTTGTACATTTTAAAGATTGTAAAGACCTCTGTGATAGACTTGTCTGGATCATGAGCACATCTGTTCACGTCCTTTGTTGAACTCGATTGATGATTGATCAAAATGGGTATAAATTAACTTGTAACTACACATACACACACACACACAACACACACACACACACACACACACACACACACACCAACACAATGATGGCCCCTCAGGTGAGCAGAGTCAAAGAGCTTAATATGAGGTCAACCTCCTTTTAAACCTTCCTGCAAATTAGTGTTTGAAAAGATGACAAAAGGTCAGTGGAATTACCCTCAGCAGATTGTTCTGGCTTGCAGCACCTTCGCCATCAAACAATCACACACTCACCTCACACCCTCTGGAAAGTGAACAGCTACTGGTGATTTTCCCGCTGTACCCGAAGCCACAGTTCCTTTCCACCTCCAGATCCTGTGGCTCTGCCATGTGGGGGGAAGGACGCCATTAGAAAGATGAAGAGAAAAAAAAGATGAAATGAAGGAGAGATGGGTGGAAGGGGAATAAGTTAGGTTATTCATTTTAAGCATGAACACACACACATGCACACAGTCATCATCTGCCAAGCTGTTTGTTATTTAGGCCACAACATAAATGTCCATGGGTGAAGTGTGTGTGTGTGTGTGCAGACATTCAGAGCCACACATCAGCCCCAACCACCCAAACCTCAGCGACATTTCTCCCATCCATCCATCTCTCTCCCTCCCTTTCTCTCTTTAATCATACCCATACATCTCGTCTCTCTTCTCCCTCTCTCTTACTCAGTCATCCATCCAGGGTGGAGGGCTGCCTCCGTCAGGTCTCAGGGCTGATCACCACATTTCATCACACCACACGTGGGTTGGGAGGGAAATCTCGATCAGTCACAGTGTATGAGTGTGAGATGGGCGGGGGCAGAAGAGCCCTTTGTGTCCACAGGTTTAATTACACAGAGCTGAAGTTGCATTCAAGTTGCACCATGAAAAGGCAGCCTCACAGCATAAGTGGCAAAATTAGATCATCACCACTGACATGAAATTGTGTTTGAGATTTTGTTTTCCAGTTCAAACCACTGAAGAGTTTAATTGAATCAAAAATATGTAACCTATAAAAGGAAATCAAAAAACTATATTTCTACAATTCTTTTTCATGTTTGAAGCATTTTAGACAACTGAATATTTCATTTATCTGTATGTGCATGTATGTCCATACTTTTTCCAGAATTCCCTGTAAATTTTTCAGAGCATATTTGACATCGAAGTACAAATATAAATTAATTAGTTATTTTGTATTATATTATTATATAAGGGCTGCACGGTGGTGTAGTGGTTAGTGCTGTCGCTTCACAGCAAGAAGGTTCGGGGTTTTGTGTGGAGTTTGCATGTTCTCGCCGTGTATGCGTGGGTTCTCTCCGGGTTCTCCAGCTTCCTCCCACAGACCAAAGAGATGCAGATTGGGATTAGGTTAATTGGAGACTCTAAATTGACCGTAGGTGTGAATGTGAGAGGAAATGGTTGTTCGTCTCTGTATGTGTCCCTGCGATAGGCTGGTGACTTGTCCAGGGTGAACCCCGCCTCTAGTCCAATGTCAGCTGGGATTGGCTCCAGCCTCCCTGTGACCCTTAAATCAATAAAGCGGTAGATGATGGATGGATGGGTATTATTATATAAATAAATATTATTATGTAAATGCATGATTTTAAAATCCAGCTGTTTACATATTAGATTCTGACTGTATGCTGTTATGTTGCCAAATAATTGCCAGAAGACTGTAGCCAGGTACTGTATCTCACACAAATCCATGCTGCGGCTGCATCTGGGAAACTGTTCCTAACTGAGCTGGACAGCATATTGGTACTTTCAATTCCGACGTTAGTTGTTCTCGGACTGATTCTCATTTTAAAAGATTAATATAAAATGTGTATTTTAATCATCAACAGGGGACAGCTAAAAAAGTAATTAGCTATCACCAGGATAATCTAAATAATGCCCTGTTGATAGGAATTAGTTATCCTTCCGCCTGTCATTCATATGCGAAACTAGGGCTTCGGTCGATACCATAGTGGCAGTGGTAGGTACAGAGAGTGTGTAGCTATGACGACATTTATCACTGGCCGCTGGAAAATGATTCACGAGACTAGAGACATTGAGACGGATTGTTAGTATTCACGTTTAGACTTCAATCTGTAAACACAAATATTTTTCACGTACTTATATGGACCGGGGAATAACTAAAATCAAATTCCATACTTTTCCATTCTGCCTAGAAACCCTGAAGGTATACACAGTAGGATCACTAGGGAAGTGCATGAATTCCCACAGAAACATCATTTTTAAAACATTTTAATTGATAATCATTCCTCTGACTCCCATGTTTGACACAACCGTCTTTTCTTTCCTTTATGTCTTCACCCTGATGTTTTCAGTAGAATATCACTTCTGACTGTTAACATGGTAAAAACTTGTTCAGTGCCACAGATGTTTTAGTAGCAGCAGCAGCAGCATCAGGGTGTTAAATAGAGGAGTTACAGTAGCAGCAGAAGCTCTAATAGCCACATCACTCTCCCCCCAGCTCTCAGTCGCTGCTGCAGTCACCTTCATTCACTTTCACCAACACCATCCCCCTGTCAAATGGAGAGCCATGCCTCTTTTACTTTGTTAAAAATATTTCAAATTTCTCTTTCCTTCTACATTTTCACCTTTTGGAAGAGGCCCAGTGAACTCTGTACTGATCTCCCGCCCTTTCTCTCTCTCTCTTACCCTCTCTCTATTCCTCCGCATGTCTTTGCACCTTAGGTTTTTAAGATCTCGGGACTTGGAGGGTGATTTCATCCTTCACTGGGCCATGAAAGCTCTTTATAAGTACAACGCCACCGCTAGCACATTAATCGCCTCGGCCATATTGATTTTTGTGTTCTGTTGTGCAAGCCAGCCTTTGGTTTGGGGGGGGGGGGGGGGGGGGGGGGGTTACAGAGGGAGAAAAGTTGTGGAGGGAAATAAAGAGAACATTAGTAGCTGGTAATTAGACTTGTTTACTGTATAATGAGGTGGTTTGAAACTGGAAGTGAGGGTGAATTAATATATGCATGTGAGTTTGGCCCTGCAAGTCTTGAATAAAGCAGACACATAAATTAATATAATAAAACCCCTTAATAAATCAGGAAGTACAGGAACTAAAAGTGCAGACAAAATCAGAGCACACACACACACACACACACACACACACAATTGTGATTACAAAGGTTTTAATGTCAGTAGTTGTCTGTACAACCAGCTGTATCTACTGTGTCTGCAGCACATTAGCTTGATGTTTTTTTATCATGGTTCGAGAGCACTTGTGTTATATATATCAGTGTGATAGTGCAGGTTATTACCTGTATTTTCAATTGTCACACAATAAATGAACTGTTAGAATAGGTCTGGAAGCTTTTTTATGAACATGAATTTGTTTTATTAATAACACAATCTGGAGCAATGAGTTTGTTCCACAATAATACATTTTAGATGTCCATGACTAACCAAGTCTGAAGACAAAATCCAACCAAAGTATATTGATTTTGTAGTGGGCTGTGAGCACTGCCAGGATGGCTGTAGTGCACAACAGTAGAGTGACTGAATCCACTTTGGCCGCTGCAGTGTTTGTGTTTACAGTGAAGGTTCCATCACTACATGTGTTGACAGCGGCTGCAAAACGTACAGGGGGTCAAATTCAATAGGGTGCAAGTTTGGATGTCAGGAGGTAGAGCTCAGCTCCTCCAGTGTCAGAGTTCTGGCCTGAAACATCCACATTCAGACACAAATGTCGAGAGATGGCCCCTTCTTTTTGAAAATATTCCAACCAATACCTGTGATCGTCTCGCAGCAGCTGGATGTGTCGCTGAATTAGACTCAAATTTACACACGTGGCACAGGAGCAGTAAGTTCATTCTTTTTTTAAGTATTGTAATGTGGCATTTTGAAATTGTAGCAGCCTCATTAACCAGAATGCTTTTCTGCACAGCAAATAAGGTGACGTGTTGCACACTGAAAACAAAGCAGCAGTGCTTAGGATCAAGTCAGCACCATCAAGTGGAGGGATGTTTTATTTCCTGAAAAAGAACAAGTATAATTTCCTGTAAAGAATCACAATGGGTTTTCTTTTTGGGGGGGGACTCAAATTACTATAGGGATGTTCCAGTTTTCATCTAAAATGTTGGGATATTTGCCTTTGAATTGCCATTACTGCATGTAAAAATATTTATTAATTTATGTAAATACAAAAGGAATATATAATATATATTATAGCCAATATGAACAATACAAGGACTTTGAAATTACAGCAGCTAAATCGCATTGAATTGTAGTTCTATTACTCACTCAAGTCATCATTAACTGTTTTCTATACAGCACACACACAAAAATAATTGAGGATCTTTTTGATAAAAAATAGGGTTAATATATTACAATCATAAAAAATTCTGTATATACACTGAAAGAGTTTACCCCCGATGGTCAGCACCAACTGCTCCAGATGGGTCCGTGCCTAAATAATTTATGAATTGAAATATGTCGGTATATCTTGGCAGAGCGGGTTGATAATGTTGAGAAACTTATCACCTGCTCACAACCCCTTACCAGGCCAAATAAATGTATGGGCCAAAATCATGAAAATATTATTGTAGTTCGATGGAGAACTTTTGTTTTTGATTCGGCTGTGTGCTCAAAGTTCACATACAGCTGTTATTAAGCAGAAGGGCGAATGAGCAAACCGGTCGATCCCAATGATGAAAGCGTCACAGCATATCTGAGCGAGTTTCAGCAGAGTGGAAATAATATTTCACAGTGGATAATTGTTCACAAAGACTACAGCTCTCCCTGTCAAACGTCCTCAGCTTTAAAATGCAACATTGTTAATCTGCAACATCAATTCAACAGCAGCTGTCTAAAAATCCATCTTTCATGGAGCAGAGGGCTCCAAGAGCATGGAGTCAAGAGATTTAGCTCCATTTTTGCTGCGGTGGCATTAAAAAGTGCTGAACCATTCACTTAAAAGGGATTGAGACCAAACGGAAGTTTTGAAATATGGTATTCCCTTACCCTTTATGGGGACATTACAGCTTAAATTACTCAACAGACACTCGCCAGAGGGAACAGTAGGAACCATCAACTTTCTACTTAGGAACAATGAGACTGGAGAAATAGCCATGACTGGCTGTAGCAGCACCAGCAATACTAGACTATGCACTTAATTGTATTAGGGGCAAGTATGCACTTCTGTTTTCTGGATTTACCCATTCAAAAAATCTGGCTGTGTTAGGCACTATTTCTGGTTTTAGGAAACATTTAAACACCAAACACACTAAGAATACTGACCAACAGGTTGACATTGAGGTTGATTTAGGCTGTGCAGAAGAGGCAGTGACATTTGAAGTAGATGAGACAGCCTCAGCATTTGAACTTTTGTGAAAGTCCAATAGCAGCACACAAATAGTTTTATTTCATCTATGCAGGACGTGTTTTTGGAGATTCATATTCAGGGAAAATATGCAGATTTACAGTCCTTATCTCCACAGGACACAGGAACTAAGAACAACGTAGAAGAAGCATTACAAAAGTTGGAGACCCATTCACACACTTAAATTTGGAAGCTAAACACTTCACTGAGAAATGGGGAAACGTTAAACCTGATGAAAAGGTCTTTGGCACAAGATTTGACAGTAGAAGAAACAAAAATAAGTTTGCATATGTTCCCATTTTGGAAACAGTGAAGACAATTTTGCAGAACTCCCTGACATGTTCAGGCCCTGGTACATGCCCAAGGAAGGTGTGTATGCAGACTTGAAATATGCTAGTAATTTCAAAGAAAGTCCCCTATTTCTATCCAAAATGATGCTTTTGACGTTTTATGACGGCTTTGAAATGTAAAATCCTTTGGGCTCTAGAAAGGCTTTACATAAATTAGGCACTATATATTTTACACTAAGGAATTTCCCCCAATCTTTAATTCGTCTTTGATCAATATCCAATTTTGTGCTCTTTTTAATGCACAAGACAAGGTCATGGTGCTTGTTGCGCAATATGCCTTTGCTATTTGGGGATTTCAAACAGGCACAAGTACTGACAACTTCTACTTTTGCTCCTACAGATTGTTAATATTGTACTTTCACCAATTCTGTCAGAAGGCATGACCATTTACCTCAAACATTCATCGGATCCTCAACCAGTTATTTCCTGGAATGAATCTCTTGCCAAAGCATCACTTCATGATACATTACCCTGGTAGCATATATATATATATATATATATATATATATATATATATATATATATATATAACAGGTACTATAAAGCCAAACATAGTTTCTTCAAAGCACACTTCAAAACTTAAGACAAAAAGCACCAAAGTTGGATGGCAATGTATCAGAAAATGTACTTAAGGTAAACTTGGTAAGCTTAAAGAAGGTCTAGATATTGCTTGCAAGCTTAGAACTGTATTGTCCATTCATGTGTTTTCTGCCTAGTGGATAAAACATCACAGAGTACTGCCGTGACTTCTTCATCTGTACTGAGGTTGCATTTGAGATGCCCTTGTTTGCTAAAATCAAGGCTATTGCTGTTAAAGATGACAATGTGTTTCTCTCTGGAAAAGTGATGGAAACCATGTATTTTGATGAGCATTACAATGCATTTAAGGCCAGGCTGCAAACCAGACGGTGTTCCAAAAGTGTTGCACATAAATAGGCTGTGTTAATCCAAACTGTTTAATGTTCAAATGAAGTATAGAACAATGTATGTGGTTCCATATTTCCATTTTATGGAGACACTTGGTTAGTGATTTTATAAGCGTTTTTATATGAGGAAATGTTTTGCCCTGACAATAGAGTTAAATAACGTTTTTGAGAAACTCATCATTTTGGTGAAATGTGTGATTTTTATGATGTGGTATATTTGAATAAAGCAATAATGAAAACACATTTCGTTAGATCTAATTTGATACCACAAAGAAGTAATTAGGAGTCAAGTTGAAAGACACTGATACATGTTAGAGACTTTTAATCTATCAGAGCTGGATTTTGACTGCAAGACAGTAAATTATCAACACAGTAGTCTGTGACATCAACACTTATTAAAGTTATTTTACCCTCTAGTGTTAACTTTTAATAACTCAATGTGGTGTTAATGAGCGCTGAAATTTAACTCCATCAGTGTTGATTTTTTTGTCGCAGAATAGTAAATTACCTACACTACAGAGAATAATATTTACACTGTCCAGTTATTTAACCTGTAGTGTTAAGTTTGAATGACACAAGTGTGTCCAATAATTGTAATTTGGTCTGTATTACATTAGCTAACAAGTTAGACCATTGCTGCCATTATCAATAAAACAATATACCCTACTCTATGTTAGTGGATGGGACGTGGACCACACTTTTAGTAAATGTCAAAAGAAATTTTGACAAAGATGGTTTCTGCAATTTAGGTAGTTCTTTTCACGCCGACGCATGTTCAAGTGTTTATTTTCTCTAAGTTTAATTACAATTAGTTAATTCATAAAAACTAGGGGTGAAATGCAATGATAGACAGCTGAGACTGACTCGTGATTCGTCCAGTGCAGGTATCAGAAGGACCTCAATACAATGGTTCCATTTCACGATCACGACTGTGCTGACTCTGGCCTCAAATTACATCATGAGCGCAAGATGGCAGCGCCTGTATGCGGGATATATTGGCCTCATTTTTGTACAGTGGGAGGAAGTGGAAATGCATTGTCCATCTTTATTTAAAGGTCTTGGTTTACATAGATCGTAATTGAGGTCTGTGGAGATTGCAGCAAACTTGGAATTGCTATAATGGGATGGTGCCAGGAATTGAGGCTAATTTGGAGAGACTGCACCTGTTTTAACCTTTAGCCTTGACACAACACCATTCATTTTCCAGTGGAGCTGTCTCTATGCTACAGGTTTGTTTTGAGTGCACCAACTGGCAGATATTCAGAGAAGCAGCAACTGGGGAGGGCGGGGTAGACCTGGAGGAATATGTGTCATCTGTTTGTGGTAACATTGATGACATCACCACCACCAGGAGAATAACCTTCTGTCCCAATCAGAAACTATGGCTGAATGGAGAGGTATGGCCTCTTCTGAAGGCAAGGGACTCAGCCTTCAGGTCTGGAGAAGCATGGGCACTGAGAACAGCGAGGAGGGAACTGGAAGCTGGCATCAAAAGGGCAAAGGCTACATCATGCCCTCAGGGTACAGGGTCATTTTTACACCAACGGCCCTGGAGCAAGTGGAGGGGCATAAGGAGCATCACAGGCTACATAGGGAGGGACACTGAATGCCCTCGGGATCCATTTCTTCCTGGTGCTCTGAACACTTTCCATGCCCGCTTCTAGTCATCCAACTCCTCCTGCTGCTGTTGGGACTAAAACCATCTCTCTGCAACTGGGTCCGGGACTTTTTGACAAACAGGTCACAGTCAGTTAAGATTGATGGCGCCTCACCTTCCACCATTACTCTCAAGATTAGTTCGCCACGAGGATGTGTCCTGAGGCCCCTGCTGTACACTCTCCTCACACACAATTGCTCTGCAAGGTACCCGAGCAATCATATAGTGAAGTTTGCAGATGACACAGCAGTGGTTGGACTGATCTCCAACAATGACGAGTCTGTGTACAGGCGGGAGGTGGAAGAACTTGTGGACTGGTGCAGAGCAAACAGTGGGGAAGACTAAGGAGATGGTTGTGGACTTTAAGAGGAGAGGCCACACCCACCCTCCTCTCTTCCTCGGAGGAGCAGCTGTTGAGATGGTGTGCATCTTGAAATACCTGGGCCTGCATATCTCCAACGCCTTTACGTGGGCAACGAACACAGCCGCCACCAATGCCTGTATTTCTGTAGGGAGCCTGAAGCGGGCCAGCTTCAGCCCTGCTGTCCTGACCTCCTTTTGTGTAGTGGAGAGCATACTGACATCCGACATCACTGTTTGGTATGGGAACTGCTCTGTGGCTGACAGGAAGGCGCTGCAAAGAGTGGTTAAATCTGCTCAAAAAATAATCAACAGCAGACTCCCTTCCTTGGATGACATTTATGTCAGAAGCTGCAGAAGCAGAGCATCAAGTAACATCAGTGGTGGACTGTCAGGGCCATCAGGGACTGAACGTGGATGAATTCAATTACGGTTTTTAGTACGTTATAATTATATTTTCCAGAAAGAATATGTTTGTTTTTTTCTGAAGCTGAGGTAGGGGATTTTCCATATATCCGTGGACCAGCACTAGTAGTATTGCTAGCCTTTCGTTGAAGCTGCCATTTCTAATTTGATTCTAACTTTGACTGATGTGTGTCATCAGCCAATTCAATTTTGATGCGTAGTGACAGAACGCCCTAGGGGCCCAGCGATGTGTCAGCGTTAGCCCCCACTGACCAAGGCCGGCAAAGGTTTTGTGCGGCACTTCCCTGAGGGTAACTACGACAGCTATGACTGGCTAACATATAGCACAGAGCGGAACAAGATATTTTGCTGGCCGTGTTTGCTTTTAATACCCTGTTATGACTGAGATTGTATTGTGTATGGTTGTGTGTTGTGTGTTTTCTTTGCTCTTTTCTGTGGCCTGGATGTTTGCATAATGTGTGATTGGTGGAGTGAATGTATGTTGATTGATATGTGCCAGGACGAGGAGGTGATTGGTGGACCAGAGCCTGCAGATGATTGGCCCTGCCTGAGATATAGGAGGAAGCAAGATGGCACGTTTGGCCCCGGTCTCACTGGAGCATACTCACCCTTCTCATGTGCCAACCAGCCACAGTCTTTTTCTGTTTAACTTGTGCCATATGTATGATTTAGTGTTCGTTAAAGTAAGTAGGGGTGGACTGCCATTTTCCTTAAACACCTTTTTCTCCTATTTTGTGCTAGTCAGGAAGTTTAGTTATTGCCATTTTGTTTACTCAGATCTTGTTAGATTAAATTGGTGATTTGTTTTGAGATAGATTTTTGGGGTTGTTGTTTTGGCCTTTGTCCACCCTGAAGTTGAAGAATTGTCAGTGCACTAATGTTGTCGCTATACTTTATAGAATCCATTGAAGCTGCACGAACATCCGGGGAACCTTATGTCGAAGCTTGTTTTTGTGTGATGTGGTGTGCGTGAGAAATCTGGTTGCTGCGTGACATAACGGAAGATCTGGTGGTGATGCTTCAGTAGCCTTTAGCTGTTAGAATTCACAGTGGTGTGCACTGTGGTTGTCAAAGATCAACTGTCTCGTTGGTGTTACGCAGTAGTGCATATAGTGCACAAAACTGTATTTTGTCTGTGTGTTGTTTGTTTGGGGGTTTTTTTTGGGGGGGGGGTTCTGTTACTGAAACCACGGTACGCTACTGTGTATCATAAAGGATCCCACCCACCTAGCACACAAACTGTTCACCCCCCTCCCCTCAGGTAGAAGGTTGTGCAGCCTTAAAGCCAGAACAACAAGGCTAAAGTGCACCTTCTTGCCAGAGGCTGTGAGACTTATGAACTCCCTGACTTAAAGTCTGTCCTCTTCAATTTTACTTCAGTGACTGCATGGATGCTACTAATGCACTTAACTGTGTTCTATTTACTATAGGCTACTTAGGTCATTATTTATTTATTTAGACGGCATATTTTAGCTATGACTGTCATTTATTGTATACGCTGCTGGTCCTGGGTAACAAATTTCATTCCCTCATGTCTTAACATGTTTGAATGAAATAAGCGACTGAACTTAAAAAGTTTCATCTTTTTTTTTTATTGAGTTATTTAAAAGTACAAAGACCATAGCAGGAAACTCCTGCATCAACATATCTATTTTATGTGTTTTATTTAACATGTATGTATGTGTGGACGAAGCATGAAGACAGTAAAATGCTAAAAGGGGGTGTTTCATCTTGGTGGGGCAATTATTCTCTGTGGATTTGGCACTTCTATCAACCCCCACAGTCAGTCGATCCATTGTTCATGTAAAAAAATATTGATTATTGATTGATTTAAAGTTTCATTCTGCTACTTGGATATTCAATATGCAGCCAAGCCAAGAGAGGATCTGGTATGAATTTGTTCACCTTTATGATTTTTATATCAGTTTAATTGTTATTAACCAGGCAACATGAAACAATTTTGATGTGACGAGGCTAAACAGCAGTTTCAACCAGACAAACCAACATTTCTCAAAAGCAGGGTACTGAGAGCACCTGCAGTCAATATCGTACCACCATCCGTCATCTATATGGATACAATAAAGTGTTAATTAAAAACACTATGGATTTCAGTTTTAAGTACCCGACACTCTCAAGGTAAAGATTTTCAATTCTGTCAGGCAGCAGATCGGAGGTCCAGAGGGGGCAGCTTTGAAGATGTTTGTGCAAAGCAAGAGTTAAATATCACTGTTCATAGAGAATACTTCTCTCAACAACACTGCTGGTAGTGAAATTCAATAATGCTAACCTGACACATTAATTCAGCATCCGTAAATCTATACTTTCCCACAGCATCAGTCATGTTTGACAGAACAGTGCGCAGCTGAGCCAGTAAGTCCAGGACTGATGGAGAGGAGACCGACTGCAGCGGCCTTTCACTGTTACCTCAGAGGTTATATTGGGTAGGTAAAAACAGAAACGCAAATTCTGAAAGAATGAAAGGCAACTTCACACAAAAAAATCAAACAAAGGCAGCAGTTTCCCTCTACCAAGGAGCAGAGGATATGTGACTTTGCATGCTTGAACACACAAGCTCTGGATTTCTGTCCCGATCATGAAGTCCTAAACAATGAGTGAGCGAGCTGTAATTTCTTTTCTGCCTAGAGACAACAACAACTAAATCTGATTGGATAACTTTATTTCCAAGGCTTTAGGTCACTAACACTCTCATTTCTGAAGCAAACTTGATTTAAAATCAGCCAAAAATTAGAATTAAAAAAGATAATTATTATTAATTGATATATGTTAAATATGACATTTAAAATGCTGATATGTTGGGCCTTCTCTGAAGTCCTAGAAGTCCCTAAGGTTTCCGCTCTGGTAAATAGATAGGACAAGGTGCCAGGACAAGGACCTGATTCGACCACGACACCTGATCCTGCAGATGATTGGCCCCTGTTTGAGATATATGAGGTGCCAAGATGGCGCAGTCGGCCCCGGTCTCACAGGAGCACATTCATCCTCCCCATATGCAAAGGAGCCACAACTTTTGTATTTGAACTTCGTTATAGCTGGTGCTTTAAGTGTTTATTAGAGTAAGTAGGGGTGGACTGCCATTTTCTTGTAACAAGTTTTCTCCTGTTTTTAATAAAAAGTACTTTTAATACGGAAAAGCGAGATACGGGATTGGGCAGTTTCTCTGTTTCATATCTCTGCCGGTCTCCTCTTCTTTTATCTGCTGCTCCTGGATTACTCTGATCACCAGGCCGCACTTTAACCCCAGAGAGGAGCTTTTAGATGCCTATTTAAATAATCCAAACTTAAGGTTGTTGTTTGCTTTTCTTTACTTTCACATCATCAAAACAGAACTTTAATAAGACTGTTGATGATGGTAGTTATGGCTTATTTTCTAATTTGTGACCTGGCTGACCCGGACGCAGCCTGGCTCTGAAGGAAGAAGCAGTGATACAGATCGGAGAGCCCAGCGTGGGCTGACTCCTAGCAGCTACCTCTCCACGTTCTGTCTGCTTTGTGTGTGAGCGCACTTTGTTGGATGTGTCTGCTCTCAGTGTGTAGGTGGTCCTCAGCATGGCTTTGTGTGTGTGTGTGTGTGTGTGTGTGTTTTTGTAACCGTCTGTTTATCTCCCCTCTCTCAGACACCGGGTCAACACAGTACCTAAACCTGGCAGTGGATGCAGGTTCTGCTCTTATCGCTGTAACCGTTGCCACCTCATCATGTTTCTCTCTCTACCTCACTTTCTTTTTTATCTCAGTGTCACCCTGGAACATATTGGCAAGAAGAAAAAAAAAGATCAATACCACTCTCATATCTGTGTGCTAGCATGGTCTTCCAGCCGAGAGATAGCCTAGCCTACAGACTGGAATACGGAGAAACAGCTTGTATACCACTCTATTTCCAAATGCTTCTCATTCAGTTTAATTTGTTCAGAAACAGAAACATAAAACTGACTGATTTTGTTGATGTAATGGGTATTTTCTAGTAGAATGTTCAAGAGTGAGGTTTAGGGGTGTCGTTAAGTTTATTTTGAAAGGAGAATTTGTGATTTTTCAGTATTTCCCTTTCCTCTCGTGTGTTAGGTTTTTGGTGTATGTAAAGGATGTGCAAAGTTGTAAACCCAAAGTTTGCTGAACACTCCTGAAACACCTTGTCAGTACTTCTGTAACATCATGACATTACAATGGCCCGGAAGTTCATAAGGCATGCATGTCTAGCATCTAGTCTGACACGTCCCCAAACAAAGTCAGGTAAAGCGAGAGCGGAGACTGACACTTCCTACATGCACCGGAAATGGTTGACCAATCACAACCGAGTGGGCCAGCAGGCCAATCAGAGCAGAATGGGCTTTATCTGGAACAGGCCTTAAAGAGACTGGCGCTAAAACCATGTGTTTCAAACAGAGGCTGGAAAGAGGACCTGCCGGAATGGATTGTCTGAGGAAACTGATGTCTTAACTGAACATTAGAGCATGTAAACCTTTTGAAGTATCTCGAATTATAATTATGATTCTGAATATGAGCATACATATGTCTCCTTTAACAGGCCATGGGTAACTGATCACAGTAATGCCAGTCGCTAAGCTAAGCAGATCTAGTCACAATCTGTCTCCAGCTCCACAGGGTTTATGCAGCTAACACATAGAATAGTTAAATACAGCATGTATTTATAAAAATGCACTAATAACCATTTAGGTCAGTCTAGGGAAAAATGTGATTACTTAACCACAAGGGTGAGCTAGCAAAATATGCTATTTTGTAATTTGGGTGAAACATCCCTTAAACCTGGCACTTTATCTGATATCACCTTAACTGCTGTGGTTGAAATCTGAAATAAAGATTCTAAATGCAAATCAATGTCTTGAGTATTTTATTGTGCATGAATAAACCTTTGCAAAAAGGATCAGAGCATCAAGAGATAGACTGAGCGAGAAGCTTTGTCGGGGTGATAACAGTGTCAGAAAGAAAAAACAAAGTACAAAGATTAGTTATGGGAAGAAAATAGTTTAGCAGGAGGAGGGGAGGGCAGGCTGCATGGGTCACATAGGTCAGGTCACACATTTGCAGAGAAAAACATCTTAAAAAGAACAAAGAACATTGTAAATCAATCCATTTAATTCCATTAATTCCCTCCCTCTTTTATAATTTATGATAACCTTAGCAAATAAAACTAAAATACAATCATTAAATATACATAAAACTATCACAAAGGCAAAACATCATACTCTCATGAAAACATCAGGGAATAACTTTTCCAAAAAACTGCATTAACCAAGAGATGTGAAAGTGGCGTTTATGTGAGGCAAGATGTAATGTGTAAATGAAATATATAATGAAACAGATAAATCATCAAGACCATTAACAATGTCAGGTATACAGTCACAGAAGATCTTCCATAAATACACACCAATGCATGGTTTGAGTAAAGAATTCATAAACTGTGATTTGAAAAATGCTGAGGCTATTACTGCGGGGAAAGACCCCTAAATATATGTAGCAAAGCTAAAAGTAGGACAATTAAAAAATTATAATCAACTACACAAAAATGTCAGAGTCACTGTCGACATTGTTGACAGGAGGAATCCAGCCAAGTGTGCCTTTTAATACACAAACATCCTCCTGCGGTAGTCGTACATATCATGTCATGCCTTTATGCATGTCAAAAGCATAGTGCAGAAGCAAACACCAAGGGCCAAAACAGCAAAAATAGGAACCAGAGTCTGAAACAACATGGCTCCCCAGGGTCCAAAATTGTCATTCAGGCAGTCCATAGCACTGAACCCAGCATGACCAGATGCCCGGCAGTGTGATGTTTCAATGATGTCAATTATCTTATGTTGTCATGAGGATCGTGGGCAAGCCCACAACAGGCGTCATCTGTTACAAAGCAGCACACATCAGCAGCAAAGGGGTTGTTACATGATAATTCTTCAACTTGTATCCACAAAATACCTGTTAGAAATGCAACCAATGTTGTTTCACCCAGTACAAAATGACCAGCCTGTGTTTGTTGTTCTAGATTACCTTAAACTTGTAAATTCTAAATTTTTCTCGCTTGTTTATTTTTTTACTCTAATCTTTAATCTTTGAGAAAGAAATCCTGTCTTTACTTAAAGCACTTCACTGGAGTCTTCACACAATATTATTAGTGCACCCAGTAATCGCTGTGGTCTTAGTAAACTCTTTTTAGGTGGACTCATCAGTACACCTCCAAGTTTCTTCTAATACGTGGTTACATACCTTTTCGGTACTCTAACCTAGTGAAAAAGGGGCTCTAAAACTATTAAGACAGCAATTATTTTTTGATCACAATTTCAGATTCTCACCAATTAATTCCCTTGATCGCAGCGGGGAGTGAGACCAGGCCCACTGTCTCAACCCGCCTCAACTCGTAGTCTTCTGGGGTGGCTGAGGAATTTCTTTCAGGACGTGCACAATCGCCTTTGAAGACTGGAATCTAGAAATCATCACTCGAGCAATCCCACTTCAGACACCGAGTTTGTAGAGGGAATCTGAAATAAAGATTGTAAATGCAAACTGTTGTCTTTGAGTATTTTATTGTGAATGAATTGTCCTTTGCAAAAGGATCAGAGCATCAAGACAGAGTCATGCCAGTTACATTGTCAGTAAGAAAAACAAGCCCAATCAGTTTTGGGAAGAAAGGAAATTGGCAGGAGGAGGGGAGAAGCCGCATAGGTCGCATTGGTCAGGTCACACATTTGCAGAGAAAAACATCTTATGGAGAACAAAGAAAATTGTATATCAATCTGAAAACATGGTAAGAACATTGTACAGTAAAATTCCATTACAACTGGGCTACTTCCCTCTGCTCGTTTTTTTTCTGAGTCTCAGCATTGCTCCCCAAACAGCCTTAGCGTCAGGGTTTTTCTTTTTTCATGGCACCCTGTTGCAAATAGAAACATCAGCCAGCTGGATGATAGATGGCATCTTGTGTTATTGTGTGAGAAACGTCTCCTGGCAAAGTCTACAGTACCTGGCCTGTTAGGCAGAGGATGATGATGCAACGTTTTACTGTAATCATCTCCCATTCATGAGCCACCTCCGAACATTTAGCGTCTATCTCACTTCATCTGACTTCCTTCCGTCCTCATAACAGTTTTGACTTTGAATATGGACACGACTGCCCGCAGCCACTTTCCAAGCTGCCTGGTGCCACAAAAACAAGCTGAGATGGCTTTTCACCCTTTACTGTAATATTGAGAAAATTGTTGTGTTTGTGTGGTTGTGTGTTTGGGTTCATCATGACCACTTGTTGCACATCACCACCAATCAAAAGGCCTCGCAGCGAGGTGTGTGCATTCACGGCAGCAGTGAAAGGAGCAGGTAGCAGTTCAAAGACTCACTGTGTGACTATGAAGGGGGATGAATATAGATTGCTTTGGTGAATCCAAAATGAAGCAGCGATCTGTCGGCATTAGCTCAATGTGAGGTTATCTGGCCGGGCATGACCAACTTTGTTTTCTGGTGGAAATCACTTTTCAACCTCTGGTGTAAAAATGGCCAAACGGGAGCTGCGACAGTGAGGGCACTGAGTAAATGTCAGCCAACTCTGCTGCATATCAATAACCCTCAACAATTGGTAATATGTTACTGTAGTTGAACATATTTGGTTAGAATTGTTTTTCATCTTACATGCTTTAAAAATATATATTATTGTAAAGCCTAAGTTGTCTCAGAACAGATTTAGTCCCTAAATTAGGGAAAATATTATTTTTAATGTTCGTCATGGGGGGAAATTGACCCAATTGTAGTGACCTGACAGAGATTTTGTATATGGCAATTACATCTTCGATTTTTGAGAAAATTCATCAGGGATTATGAGTATACACAGTATATATATATTACTGTGAGGAGGGGAGGGACTTTTTCACATAGGGAATATCTTTTCAATAAAAACTGTACAAAAAACAAACATCCTGAGTAACTGTGACCAGTGGCCAGACAGGATGCAAGGAAGGAAGTGGGGAATGAAAATATTTTAACTATTTCATTTAAAAAATATATATATAGTAATGAAGCAACAACCCAAATGTACTGTACTCAAATACTGTTAACACTTTAATTTATGGTTCATGTAAATATAATACAAAAGATAGAAACTGTCAATGTTTGCTTGTGATGTACTCCTCTTACGTCTTCACCATCAATCACTTTCTTTTTACAGAACTTACTTTTCTTTGTCATCCTTCCTCTGAATGCTGTTAGCCATTCGAAAGCATTAGAAACTTTTCTTCACAAAATAGGCTTCACCATTGTGCTAGTTGTTGTATCCTACTCCCTCTCTGTCACCATGGTCGCTCCCCTCTTCGGCTCTGACAAACTAATCATTGCTGTTCGACATTAATAAAAGCATCGCAAACGGAGCACGAGCACAAGAATGTTCATATTGCCACATGCAGAGATATCTACCTGGCGCAGATCAGCATTGTGTGAACTAGTTTGAAATGGGTTTGAATATAGGTGATGTTCATTTGTGTTGGTCCCACGATCTAGCTTTAAGCCTTCAAAAACAGATGACATCCCTGCAATAAACCATTTGACATCCCAGAGAAAAACATTGCGATCGTCCATAGAAAACCCCATTTGGACTGCAAATAAAAAATATACCAACAGAATAGATGGTGCTGGATTCATCCAGAGACAGTAGGATCACGTTACCATTGACAAAGTTACTGTTGCTGAGTCGTGTGTGTGAACTGTACTCAGCCCTCTCAGTTTGGGGACAGTGTGGATCCTGCTGCTACTGTATGATCACCACAGACAGATATTTAATAAAGTCAAAGAAAACGACCCATTTCAAATTTATTTGGTCAGTGTGAGACAACAATTTGAAAGAGTTGTCGACGCTGTGATGCTGAAGGAGGTGGAACTGAGCTCTATAGATTTAACCCATGACTATCATATTTACAGGAACCAAAAATCCTTTCTTTCATTAATAACTTCTCCAAACCATTGCAGATAATTACTTAAAGTCCGACATTGAAATTCAGTTAGTACTACAATCATTGATAATGAAATGTCCTGCCAAATAGCTGCTTTCAGTCAAGCTGTGCGGCAAACTTTTTTTTGAAAGAATTGTGACCAAAGTTCAGATCAAAATTGTGGATGTTTATTCATAATCAGACATATTAAATTATATATTTTACCTCTGCTCCATCCAAGAATATAAAGATATATATATATATATATATATATATATATATATATATATATATATATATATATATATATATATATATATAAAGACGTAAAAGTGTAATACATTAAGAATGGACACTGTATATAATGGCATCATTGCCAAGTGTAAGCCATATTGACTGTTAAAAAAAATACTTGTAATATTTATAGCACAGTTGTATTGCTGTATCTATTATCATTAAATACTGTGTGATTACAGCTTTGTTGCCCTGCCTTATCAATAGTTAATCAACTAACGATGTTAATGATTAAAAGTTGTACTTGTTGGCACATAAATGAATTTACTCCTTTTTTTTTTTACAGCCACAATATAAAGGGTTATGAACCATTAATTAATTCAGAGGTAAAAATAATTTGTTGCCGCAGAGGATTAGAAGAACAAAGCAGCAGCACAAACAGGTACTTGGCAGCCTCCCCCTGTCCATGACCGTGTCGAGGTTAAAGAGAGGAACAGTGATGGGGAGTCCACTTTACAACCAGCCAGTCTTTGTCTTTTCGCATCGCTGGCATCTCCAGCCTTCCTGCACATGGAGCCAAATCGGAAATGTCTCTAGTTGCCTCTCAGCCCTTAAGCAGTCATTAACCTTGCTATTGTGTCTGCACACATACTAACACTTACAGCAGGGGTTTGGCAACCTCTGTGTGCAGCCTGTCAGACAATACAAAATAAGCATCTCAGAAGAAAAAAGAAAACAGAAACTGCAGTACAGCAATTGTGATTTCTGCCACGAAAGAAAACATAAAAATATGAGACTAACATGTCCTTCAGGGTGGTTACCTCTGACTGTCAGGTCACAGTCAGGATGAGCACCAACACATGTAGCTGTTACGTGTCACCACTAAAAAACATCACGGCTACTGTCGAGATACAAAGTCTGACATTGCGCCAGTGGGCGTTGTTCACTGCAATGAAAAAAAAGCAAATCTCAGCATCATTCCAGCTAGAAAAATGGAACTAAACTACTGTAGATGAGTTACAAGGACCAATGCTCATGGATGAAGCTAAACCTCTTCAGTGGGGTTTGGTGTCCAACAAGCAGCTTTCATAAGACCACCTTCTGACAGAGAAACTGTTACACAGACATTTTTTTCCTGTGGCGAGCGAGCCGATGGCTAAGAAGCTGGAACCTCACACCAAACCCATTTGGTCCTTTCCACAATCTGAAACCTAAGGGGGGCGTCACGGATCTCTGCATGTCGTCGCACCGCCTGAAGCTCAATCTGGACTGAAGACTGAGATGCTTTTCCTTCCCCATCAACGACCTCTCCATCACCATTCAGAACTCTTTGACTGCAGCTCAAACTGCAAAGGAATCTGGGTGCTGCTGCGAAGCTGCCGAAACCATACAAGAAGTACAACTGTTTCAAAGAGTCTTGAAGAACCGTCAAGGGGAGCATTTTACTGATACGGAACAAGATATTGAAATAACACTGATGGACACTGTGGCAAGCTTCTCTGCCACCCTGGTATGGCTTCAGATTTATGTCATATCTCACGAGCACGATAAAACATTATATATATATATATATATATATATATATATATATATTTATAGCCTTGAATGCTGCGGTTTCGAAACCGACTCCTGAGCCACCTCTGCCCTCACACACACCTCTGGTTTTTCAACAAGACAGTCTGAACGAATGACTGTCTTTACAAGCCGCCCATGTCACTACTACACTTATACGAAGAGCATCATCGTCACCCTCTGACATTATGTGTGTTCAATAATTTATTATATGTAGAAAAACATATATTGGCCTTTGCAGGAAAACGCTTCCGTACAGGATGATCACAACCGGAGTCCTGCTGTTGCCAGCTGTTGGTTACTGAGAATGCACAATCTCACACTTGCTTGTGCTTTCATGGAGGCCTGCACACACCTGGAACATTCGCTAACACTCACACGCACGACAATTTATGACACAGATGTTGCCTTGTCAACATCACCACAGAAACAGCATGAGTACACGAAGGCACTGTACACGGACACATATGTATGAGCAATAACAAGTAGAACATTCACACATATTCACAAAGCCACTATTATGCTTTCACGTGAAGTTTCAAACTCGGCCATGTACATTAAGACTATTTGAGGCACTTTAAAAAAATATATGATTTTGGAAAATTAAACCAAATTTACAGTAATTACAAAAAAATATTACTGAATTATAATGAATTAATATATACAGTGCATCTCTTTCCTATGCGCTTTGTCTTATCTGTGGAACTCGTTTTTGTCTTTTTGATCATCCTCATCCCCAGTAGCTGAAGAAACCCTGTGTGGACATCTTATGCTTCATAGCATCGCCAGTCCTCCTCCGGCAGCATTTGTCGACTCCCTGTCATGTTTCACTCAATGAACTTCAACAACAAAGTTCTGCACAGGAACAAGAGGCAAGAGAGAAAGGTGTCGCTGTGTATCTTTGCCACATCTATTCTAGACTTGCTTTGGGTGTGAAGTCTTAAAGGCCTCACATTTGCCCCGGAGTGATATCTTCTTCCTGGGATGATATATGATGGACATTGCACGACAATCTCCTTGTGCCCGGTGTCCTCATAAAAATCGAGGACGTTAGCCTGCTTGGATTTTATCAGTTGCATGGACATTTATTTTGTGAGTTATCCAATCCACAAAAACAAACTCTTTGCTGTAATTCAGTAAATGAGTGGTGCTAGTCGTGTAGCTGTACACTCAGCTAAAGAGGATTTGTTAGAGAGTAAAATGTAACTTTACAATGACAGTGCAGAGACAATATACACAAGTGCAGGAATCGAAAGAGTAATAACAAACTAAAATCATGTTGTGGCAAATAAACATGTTGGCATGAGCTAGTTGTGTTGACAAGTTGTGATTTACCAAAGGCGTCAGGGTCGCAGCGATGTCTTGGTTTGCTCGCTCTCACTTCAGTTTTGAGCGTTCACTCAAGTTGTCATCTGCTCCCTCCCTCTCTCAAATTTTTTTTCACTCCTTATGTATTTTGTCAACTGGAAAGACGTCATTGAGCAATGCATGACTAGACGATTGCCCTATTAAAACTGGGTGAGGTCGAAATTGTCAAATTGGCTTAGGAAGTTTCCTAAATCTTGAAGTGACCTGGAATTATTTGATCTACGGATGCACGATATGGATTTTTTTCAGCCAATACCGATAACCGATAATTGCCTGCTTCTCATAACCGATAATAATTTCACATTTTTGTATTTTAAAAATAAGTTCACAACTGTAGCTTATGCACCCCTGAGGGTAAAAAGGCTCACATGTGGTGAGCTAAAATGGATTATATAACATCCCTATCCCAAACATTTGACATCCCAATTGTTAACACAACAAAAACAAAGAACAGTTCTGACCCAAGGGTTCTGACTTCAAATATTACTTTATTTTGAGTGAGGAAGGTTTTCCTGTACTCTGGCTTTCACATAACAAAGCTTATCAAATATCCTGCATATGAATTCAAAATGAATTAAATGCACTAATAATCTCAAATCAGATAGGTTTCTAACGCTAAACACACAGACGCCACACAGGAGCAGCCAGAGAGCTGCTTGCCGCTTGTGAGACACGGTTTCGCCACAGCCGGACTAGATGCCCGCCGGGGAAAAATATAATTTTATCTTAACACACTATTGGACTATTTATCGGCTATAATTTAATTATCCGATAGATAAATAATAGTATAAAATTCCCACTATATATATCGTGCATCTCTAATTTGATCAGCAGCCATGATAAGAGAGCTGTTAGGATTCTTTAAATACCTTTTAGCATAGGGTAGGAAGGAAAGGAGATATAGACCCCCCAACAATTCATTGCGGCAGCGATATTTAACGTGACGCGCCATGCACAATCGTAACAATCCAAAATAGAAGTAGAAGAAGTAGTAGAGTATGAATATGACCCAGAAGTGAAGCATGTCATCATGTAAGTTACCTTTGCATATGAAGCATTTACATCATCATCAGTGGTAAAACACGATGAAAAATGTCTCGTTCGGTAGTGCAACTGTGATTTTTGCTCTCTACTTGGATATTTGTAGTTGTTTTTTGCTCTGGTTCCCAGTTTCTTCTCGGTAACTCATTTTTCTTTTTGTACCTTTTTTCCAGTGTGTGCTTCGCTGCCATTCCGACGCTGTGTCCTCCCTCGAGTCTGCCTGCTTCCTGCCGTCGCCACCTGGTTATTCTGTTTTGTATCGGCATTCTATTTGTTGGTGCCCTTTTTTGTAAAATAATTGTGAAGAACTCTATTTTGCCTGTCTCCACCTCAGTTGGTCCGGAACACTTTATAATGTAACCGTAACAAATTTGCTTGTAGTGATGAACCTATGAAGTAGTGTCACTCAAATTGTACAGCTCCCCTTGGCTGCATGAAGCTTTATAGTGAGTTTCAGCTCATTGTTGACCTGTTTGGCCCATAACTTCACAGCGTTGGTTCACTCTGACTGCTCTCATAGTGTTGTTGTAGTGCTATTACCAGCCCACTGTCCACTAGTTGACAATAGCTTAAAGACATAAATGCATCACTTTATTTGATAGAGTACCAGCTGATGGCCCTAGCTTGTTGTGCGATTTAATCGGTGCAACAACGTGATTTGGCTTGACATGTTTCCCAGGTCAACTATTAAAAAGCATGATTCAGTTTTTGGTGGGAGAAGCACGATGGGCCATATTTGACAGTAAGCCATTTTTGTCATTTTGGAGGACCCATTGTGCTATTAGGTGTATATTTAATTTGGAAAGCTAGGCCAATTATCATCTCAGAAAGCACATGGAAGTTAGCCTTGCCAATGTTCAAATGATCACATCATAAAGGAGAGGTATAGTTAGTGTTGGCTGTCTCCCTTTCATGGGTCTGTCATTGTCAATCGGTGCAAAATAATATATCTTCACTGCAGAACACTAATGTAGGGGGTGCTGTCAGTGCAAAGAAGACAGCTTTTACGAAATCAAATTAGATCCAGGTATCAGATGACAATCTCTGGCTATTACAGAAACATTGTACAATAGCAAATGCATTCAAACACAATTATGTGTATATAACTATAGAACTTTTGGACATCTGATGTGGCGACACGCAGAGGACAGCTCTGCTGTGCTGAGGGGGGTCCCAGGTTCAACACTGAGTCCCCCAGTAAAGTTTTTATTTTCAACATCTAGATAAATGGCTGAATGTACAGGTGAGTTTTTCACGCCTTCTGGCAAATCTGCGACAAAGAGAAAATAATTTACACAGCAAATTGCCCAATGAGTCTAACCTGCTTGTGAATATGCAAGATTGTTGGTAGTCCAACCGTAACTAGAAGCTATAGAAACCTTGCAATTATTTATTTTTTCTGAGATGCATGTATATTTCCATACTGCGTCTCAGAAAAGCCGCAACAGCTTGTATGTAATCAAGCTGCTGAGCAGTCGACTCAATATTTAGTTTTCTTTTTTGCACTCTTATAATTCAGATTAATCTTCTTCCTCCTCATTTTTCTTTCATTGTGTTTTGTTTTGTAAAATTGGTTTTGGATTACACCGAAAGGAACTAAATAAATCATTATGAAATAAAATCATCTACATGTACTATTTAGGATTGATCCTGATGTAGCCGTTTTCTATGTATTGGGTCCACATTGAGAAAAAAAGAGCCGACTTTGAGATTGAAGTCATAAATTTATGAGAATGAAGTCATAATACCACAAGAAGAAAAAAAAGTTATAGTATTGCAAGAAAAAAGTCACATGAGAATAAAGTCGTAATTTACTAGATTATGTTAAAATATTTTGAAAATAAAGTGGAAATATTTTGTGAGTAAAGTCATAATTTGACTAGAATAAAATCGTAATATTATGAGATAGAAGTCTTTAATTTGGTCTCTGTGTTATTTTAGTGGAGAAATGTCAGAAGAGCGGTCCCATGCATTAAAATAAGGAACGTGGAGTCACTTTGTGATGCTGTTCTTCAGTCTAGGTCAACAAGAAAATGCGATTAGTAAACGTTTATCATGGACGACATGATAAACGCAATTACGTTCCTGTTGTCAGTGTGGTACGACACCAGAGAACGTTATTTCTGTAATATAATATTAAATCAAATATTTTTTTTTCTAGTAAAACCTATTTATTCTTCTAAAATAACGACTTTAGTCTGATAATATTACGACTTAATTCTTGTAAAATTCCGACTTTATTCTCTAAATATCCCAACTTTAATCTCAAACTCACACTTTTTCCTCAATGTGGCCCTAAAATTCCCTCATAGTTTTCAATGTTAAAGCTGCATTTCTTTTCCAACTATTTCTTTAGCAAAAGCAACCAGAGTTTACCAACAAAATTTAAAACATGAAAAGGCCAGACTATTTTTTCCGTATGCATGTGGTGGCTCGGCTCGACACGGTTTGGCTCAGCTCGTCTGACCAGCGCGACATTGGGTTTGCTTTTCCATTACAGCAGGGCTACCCGGTTGTGGTGGTGCTCTCAACTGATGATACGCCGCCCTGAGTTGATGACGTATAAAGCCACAGCCCACTCTTGCTTTTTACCTTACCCTTTGTGCAAAGGTTGTTTGTAGGTCTCATGATGGATTTCCAGGCAGTTGTTTTGATTTGGCCCGGCATCTACCACATATTGGTTCGTTCACACTGGACGCGGTGCGAAGTTTGGTCGCAAGCAAACATTTCTGTTTATTCGCGTCATACATGCTATTATTTGCCCGTTCTTCCTTCCACTTTTTCCGACAAATCTCATCTGAACAAACACACGCAGACAAAGACACACGCACCCGCATGAACTGTTGAATGAAAAAAAGGCAGACAGGAATGAATGGGAAAGCCACGTGCACACACACGTAAACATGAACTGTTGAAGGAAAAAAAAGACAGACAGGATTGCCGATGGCAAAGCTACACTAAAAAGTGGATGCGCTAACTGTGGCTAAAGCTATAGTGTCCAACTTCCTCGTTCACCTTCTGCCGAGCCCTCTCCCTTTCCAGCCGGTCACGATACAAATAGCAACCCGGTCGGGCTGCGCACACACAGCGACCGTAGTGATTCTCCCTTCCCGATCCAATGACAGGCCGTCTGACGAAGCGCAGCCTGCTCGGAGGAGGGGCTGGCCCGCTTTGGCCCCACTCCAGAGAGGGTCCATCCCGGATGCTTCTCGGCACAGTAAAAGCAGTAATGGAAAAGCAAATCAGCGTGGCGCGGTTTGGCTCGGCGCGGCCAAAAGTGCCAGTGGTAAAGGGCCATATGAGTCCACACCTACACTAGTTGCCTTTGAAGTTGTGATGAATTAAAGTGAATTAAATGGAAAAGAGGGGGGTGATAATTGGAGTTTGCTCTGTGTCCTTGTATAGTTGCTAAACTGTATAATAGATCTGCTTCAAGTACACTTGTAGAAAAAAAGCTAAAAGACGTGGTGAGGTTACATAACCTTGTTAACATCTGTGTGCGGATATTAAGTGGAGCATTGCATGTAAAACGCAGCACTCCAAGCTCCCACACTGTGTGAGACACTGACGTAACAAGTGCGAATTCTGACCCTGTCCTTACACTTGAATCTGAGAGTTAAAAACAAAACTGAAGTAGTATCCCCAGAGGAGATTTGTGATTAAAAATGTTCAGAGTTGTGCCTGGCATGAGTGAAGTGTGATTTGTAAGAGGATGTTGCAAGCTGAAAGGTCTGTACGTCCAGAGACTTTAATTCAATTTCCTCACTAATGCTACTGTAATTCATCTTGTGAGGACCATGAATGTCTGCATCAGAAATTGAGGAAACAATGAAAATGGGAAGGACACACCGACATTAAGGAGAAAAAAGCCATTATTACCTTTTCATTTGGACTTGAACGCAGCCAGAGCAATCATCATTTGGCTCTTGCAGCAACAGCCTGTACAACACACCCATAAACACACGCTGATCAGGCCCGCGCGTCCTCATATCGTGTATTCACAGTAGCGGGTCTGGTCTGATGATACCCCTACTGATAGCAGGATGGTAGCCCAATATTTCACTCTGTGTGTGTGCCTTAATAACAAAATTACCTCTCGGTGCACTTTGTGTAAGTGATACATGACAGATACTGGACAAACACACACACACACACACACACACACACACTTTCTCACCTGCATGCACTTTTTCTCGTGAATGCCAGGAAATAAAACAGATGGCACACATTTCCACAAAAGCTGAATGGAAACAGTGGGAGGGACATGAGACACAGTGGAATGGGTTGGGTAATTAGGCCCAGTTTTAAATATTATGACACTTTTTCTATATCTCATATCTAGATGTGGGAAGTGCCTGTTCATTCCTGAAGTAACGTTTCCACAAAGAATTCTTCTCTCATAGTTTTCTTTTAATCCTACCTGCAGTCATAGGTGAAACCTACAAATCCACAATTGTATTAGCAATCTTTAAAGGGAATGGGAGATGACAGTGGCTTATCGCAAGACTCTTTTCAACCACGTGTCCAACACACGATTTGAAAGACCTCAATGCATTTGCACCATTGAATCACATTGCATCATTTCAGACCATGTGCTCAGACCAGAAGAGGCATTGAGGAACAACGCAAGCAAATATTCCACCTTAGAAGTTGATGAAATATCAGCAGCCTTTTAAGACGCACAGTAAATGTATTGGTTCCTTCTACTGAGCTAACAATAACTAGTGAGATGAAGATGAAAAGGCACCACAGACTCCTCAGGATGGCAGTAGAGGAAGTGGTGTGGGTAGTTTGTTGAAGTCTTTTGTTTGTTTTATCTGCCTTTGGCTTCCACACAAGGTGGGATTGGCTCCAGCCCCCCCCCCCCCCGGTAGACGATGAATGAATGAATGGCTTCCACACAACAGCTGAGATTATTGGCGCAATTTACGAATATGAGTAACATTACATTAATTTAGACGCTTTTGTCTGTTACCCCAAATAGGCAAAAACAGCTCATTTAAATTTTTGTATTATTATTTTTATTGAATAATAAATTTAGGGAGTAAGGTGCAGTCTGAACAGGTGAGTTTTCATTCTGCGACAGAAGCATTAAAGGGTTTCTGCTGTCCTGATGTCAATGGGGAGCTTGTTCCACCATGGAGGAACCAGGACAGAAAACAGACGGGATTATTTTGAGCGGTGGCTGCCTGCCCTTCACAGTGAGGGAGTAGCAAGCTGTTCGGCAGTAGCAGAGCAGAGAGACGGGCTTGGGTGTAAGGTTTGACCATTTTCCGGATCCATTCGCAGCACGGTAGGCGAGTACCAGTGCCATGAATCGGATTTGAGCCACGACGGGAAGCCTGTGCAGGGTTCGGAGGAGCGGTGTAGTGTGGGAGAACTTTGGTATGTTGAAGACCAACCAGGCCGCTGCATTCTGGATGGGCTGCAGAGGTTGAGGTTGGATGTCACATGTCGGCAGACCAGCTAGGAGGGAGTTGCTGTAGTCCGGTAGTAAGATGACAAGAGCCTGCACCAACACCTGCGCAACACTGAACTGGATCACCCTGCTATCCATTTCCATCACCCTTCTCTGTTTCCATTAGTTTGTTTTGTTGTTTGGTAATTTTTCAAGGAAAGACTGGGTTTGTAAAAGATTAGCCTGCTCAGTGTTTGTTGCTCTGTGTACGATGACACAGCAAAAAAAAAAAAGTTAAAAAAAAAAGGTTAAACTGACAGGATGAGGCTCAAGGCAGGTATTTCTTGGCTGATTGATCACTGATCGTTAGGAGTTAGATTTAGAGAAGAGCCTGACACGCGTCCAGGTCACGCCCCCTGTCTTGCCGTCTGCATACACACTGCACTTTTCTATTTTCAGTGTAAATAAAATCCTTTATCATTGTCATTGGCAACGACACATGGTGTAGGACCGCTGCGCCTGCTTGGTTTGATAGAGTCAAGACAATTTCGAATACCAGGACAAAACGGCTACCAAAGCTCTTTGAATGTGACTTTTTATTTTTATTTTTTAACTTGGCCTCCAGCTACACATCACCGTCTGAGAAATGCTCGCTTAGAGAGCTTAAACAGTGCTTTACATACCAAGTGAAATCAAATGTCAGATACTTGGTTAAAATAAACAGAGACATGAATTTGTATGAAAAGAGAAAATAGAGGGTCGATACCATATTAAATTGAAAGTATGACAAAGCTACTAACTTTTAAAAGTGTTTTGAATGTTATTGTGACATTATTATTTTTAGATAATTAGACTACGCCCCCAAACCTGGCTGTTTAAAAAATAAATAAAAAGCAAAACATAAGGTGTTTATACCTGACACTTTTCAAAGTGACCTCTGTGTCAGAGGATCGTATCACGGGCCACCTCCTGCCCCTCCTTTACACAAGGACGGTTTGATGAATTAGAAAATAAGGTCAAACTTTGATGCATTTTCACAGTAACTTTGCAGCTGAAAGGGTCAAGTACTGTAGCGCAAGGCAAGTTTATTTGTATAGCACATTTCAACACCAAGGCGATTTCAAAGTGCTTCACATAAAACATTAAACGCATTGGGAAGAAACACATGAATTCACATTGAAATACAATAATTAAAAACAGAATAAGACAAGTGATAAATGTTACAGTGCAGTATAAGAAATGCAGAGATAGTTTATTTACTGAAAGGCAGCGGCAAACAGAAAAGTCTTCAGTCTCGATTCAAAGGAACTGAGAGTTGCAGCACACCTGCAGTTTTCTGGGAGTTTGTTCCAGATATGTGGAGCATAGAAAGTGAATGCTGCCTCTCCGTGTTTCGATCTGACTCTGGGGACTGAAAGCAGACCTTTACCAGACGATCTGACTGGTGGCACAATAGAAAGTGCCATGACTTTTCCCACATCACTGACTTCGTCTGTCTGCTAGAAGTGTGCTTTAAAAAAACTTTTGTTCTTTTTCAACTTAATTGTTAATTCCAACTATACAATTGCAAAGAATTCAGAACCCTGAACTTATTTCATATTTTTAATGTTACAGCTTCCTGCCAGAAATTAAAATTCCCACAATGACAGAGCAAAAGCAAATCTATTGAAATGGGAGACAGCTGAAATATCCTATTGCCATAAGCATCAAAACCCTTTGATAGTTGAAATTTAGCTCATGTGGTTCCCATATCATCTCCCAAATGTTTCTACTTGACTGCAGTGGTCCTGTGGTAAATCCAATTGATTGGACAGGAATTTGAAAAACACATCTTCTCCATGTAAGGTCTCACGACTGATGGCACATATCAGAACAGAACTCAAGGCCCGAGTCGCAGCTTGCAGAGCTCAGGGACAGGATTGTGTAGAAGCACAGATCTGAGGAAGGCACAGCAAGAAAAAAGTGCATTGGAGGTTTCCAAGAGCCGCTGTGTTCTCTGTAAATCTCAAATGGAAGAAGTTAAGGAGAAAGAGGACCCTTCTTACCACTGACCACATGGCCAAACACGAGCAATCGGAGGGGAGGGGCCTCCGTGACAGCGGCGAGCAAGAATCCCGGTCACTCGGGCTGAGCTCCAGAGAGACTGGGAGAAACTTCCAGAAGGACAACAATTTTGCGGCGTCACGTCTGGTTTCCTCCAGACGTGACGCCTCGAAATTGAGGCCAAGCAGCTCAATCTTGTTTTCATCAGACCAGAGAATCTTGTTTGTCACAGTCTGAGAGTCCTTTAGGTGCTTTCATGTACAGTATCTCACTGAGGAGAGGAGGGGAGAGGAAGGAGGAGGGGGGGGGGGGGGGGGGGGTTGTAAGCGTTGTTTGTGTATTGAAGTTTTGATGTATGCACACATTGACTGATAAACTGAACACGTTGAATTCAAGCAATTTTACACTTCAATTATTTGTGTTTCTCAGGTTGGAAGTGTGGCACTTAATTAACAAAAGGGCAGCGATATAAACTACACAGCAAAACATTGACAATTAAACCTCCTGCAGGATTAACAATATTGTTGTTGTTGTTGTTGTTGTTGTGTCAAGTCATTTTCAAGCTCACTACTGCTTCTGTGGTCTCAGACAATGATCTGTCAATCGCAATATCCTGGTTTTAACTGTAAATAATCAGTACATTGTGGTCACGCCAAGAATAAATAACCATAATGTGGACCAAAAGAGGGGTGGTCTGAGGCCAGAGCCAACTGAAACATGGCTAGGTTGGTTTGCAATGTGCAAATGGTTTTGGGATGGTTCAGACCAGGGACGGACTGGGACTAAAATAGCCCTGGACTATCTAATTGTAATTTGGCCCATGAGCTAAATCAGAAGTACTCCTAGAAAAATGTATAAAAATGCTTTTCTGAGGGGATGAATGAGAAGAAGCTCATCTGTTTACCAATTAATGATAAGTATTGGGAGACGCAGCACATGTACGTGATGCGTAGAAGCAAAGTTCTTAAGAAATTTCTGAGGCTTTGCGATGCAAAATTTAAAAAAAGTTTGAACACAAAAACTTTAAAGCTGTCTGTCAACCTTGCAGGCATAAAAAGGAGCTTCTTTTTTTTTAAGGTTATTGCTGGAAAAGAAAAGTGGAAAACAATAATGTGAGGTAATTGTATGCTAATGTAGGCGAAGGTGCCTGGAGGGTAAACGAGTACACAAAAGGAGTGTCAGGGGGTGAGGCTCGGAAATCGGCTCCCATCTGCTGCAGCCGCGGACTCGAACGCAGCGGACAAGAGATGACAGCTGCTGGAGGTCAGAGACACACGGGGCACAGAGCATCTGTATTTGTAGCCGAGAAGAACTGTGGTACTACTGTGTGTGCGTGTCAGAGGGACAGATGCTGGCACAGCGGGCACACCGTCCCCTGACAGGTGACAACTCTAACTGCTTTGAAAACCTTATGGCCAACAGAGCAGGGTCACATTGTTAGTTAAATACTTTCTGATTCTCCGGGGGAGCTCACTTTAACCTGCCTGACATGCCGCGGGGACGCCGTTAAATAGGTTCTTTAGGAAGTGCTGCCAGGGCTTGCATCATGTCCACGATGAACTGCCAACATCCAGACCAGGTTCGCTGTGAATTCTGTTCTGTGTGTGCAATACTAACATTGAGGCAGCAGCAGTTTGTTGTTGAAAGAATAGTTGTGCAAAATTGAAGTTTCAAGTAGTGGAGCTGAAACTGTGGAGTTTGAGGGATTTCACCCTAATTTGTTGACTTTGCAAACAGATGAGATGACATTGGGAAAAGGAGGTTGACACTCATATACTGTGAATTAGACGCACCACTCTACCCTTGGGAAAGGTCAGGACGTTATCTGTGCTTTTTTTGCTATATTCACACAAACCTGACCGCCGCTAAAGATGGATACAGACAAGGAAGGAGTTTAAAGTACGTTTTGTCACGAAAAACACATGCGACAAGTGACACGGGAAATATGCGATACACACGCGAAATAGGAATTGTTTGTCACCTTGACCATGGATGTCAAAAAGAAAAGCAATCAATATAGCGCAAGATACTCTTATATTGAAAGAAACAGGAAGTAGTTTGAGCGGACGCTCTCTGTATTATCTGAGAGAAATAACTTGAAGCGTTAATATGTGGCTCCACATTAAAGTCAGCTCGAAGTTACGCTCATCATCTGTTGCAGTGAAAAACGCTCAACATGACAGAAACAAGTCCCACATATAGCCTGCGCGATGATTTTTTTCAGAAACACGGAAACCCAGTCAGCTGACTAGTGGCCACTGTTACACCGATTTTGGTTGGCAGCCAAATACTCTTACAACATTAAAATGTCTATCGCTGGATGAGAAAACAACATTTTTATTTTTACTGATGTCAATTTGTATGATAGTTTGATCAATCACAAAACATGTTAAGGATTACTTCAGCATATAGCATTCAATTCATCGGTGAACATATGTTGTTTCACTTTTCTTTTTGTTAATTTCTGAGTGTATTGTGGGAAAACAACATATGTTTACATAAATACTATGCACATTTCAACAATATACAATGGCCAAATGCCCCGAATAAAACCTATACTGTAATATGTAGTACACAGTAAATTCTGCACTATAATTCTAAAGGACACAGCTAGGGACACAACCTTGATTTGACACACCATATAATTAGCAAAGCTCCTCTGAATATTCATTGTTAGCAATTGACATGCATATAAAGGAAAGGTCCATTGTGTTTTTATCACTTAACGTAAGTGGATCCACTTCATTTGAGCGTTTTTCTCTGAATAATAGACATTCATTTTACTTATATTGTTTGAAGTGGTAAAAACCATGTTGTATAAATTTTTGAGGCAGGAGTTGCCATGATGTCTGGCATTGGCATAATATTGAGGCAGAGAATACCAGTGAAGAGTGTTGTTGTGGTTTCCAGGTTGACACACTCACTGCCTGTCACATCACAGCTCACACAGGAGATGGTTCACTGACGCGTCCAGATATTTATCTGATAGATATCTGGACATGTCGGCGAGGCCTCAGTGAGTCACTTTGGCCTTAATGCTTTTATTGGAAAATCTGTAGTTCACAGGAAACAATCTGTGCTCGAAGTTAAAAGGATGCTATTAAAACAATAGTATTTGAATTTAAATACTTCCTTTGTGTTGATTCTACATGAAATCCATCATTTTACATTTAAATATCCATTATTACAAACTTCAGTCTTAAGAAAACAAAATGCGATTAATCGCGATTAATCTCAGTAAATTGTGCTTTTAATTAGTACTTTTTTAATTGATTGACAGCACTAATTTTTTTATCATAAAATCAGTAACATTTAATAGTGTGGGAGCCTGGGTGACAGGTGTACGTGGGTGGTCACATGACCCGATCATGTGTCAAGCAGCCAGTAGTCAGGAAACGCTAAAGGCCTGCTCTATCGCAAAGCTCTCTTATGTTGGTGGTAGGTTTAGACTTCTCTGTCAGGATAAAAGTGGTGTTCATAGCACAACCATTCCATCTTTCATTTGATTCCCGCTCAAACTGTCAGCCTTCATTCTCCGCCCTTGAAAACAAGTGGCCTTAGGCCAAGCTGAAGGGCAGAGCTGACAGGGATGAGTGGGTTGCCTTCATTCCCACCCCAGGTTTGCTGGGAATAAATGGATAAGTGCCCAATATTTGAAAGTAAATTCCTTTTTCACCTAGGCCGATGATCAGAGTAGAACAGGTTTATCTTCTTGGAACAGGTCCACTGGGTGCCATTTTGTCAGATTCTGACACTGTAACAAGGTAGAGGTGGCTGGCACAAATTAACCATTCACACTCCAATAATGTTTACTCATTCAATCAGTGGGTGGAGCAGCCGAGTTCATATTCCTTTCACGTCACATTGACAGAAAAGTTGCAGGAGCCTTAACAGACAGGAACTTACTACAAGATACAAAAATACATTTTGGTTTCGGGAACAGTTTGATATTTTTGGAAGTATGTTGCAAAGAGTTAGATGAGAAGATTGATAACAATCTTATGTCTGACCCTTAAATATGGAGCCTTCTTTGGACGGAGCCAGGCAAGCTGTTTTTTGGTTATCCGCAGTCTCTAAGCGAAGCTTCACTGGTGTTCTTTAAATGATCTGTGCATGAGTATTAAATCATTATTGTTAAAAATGAAAAATATGAAATATAATATAAAATATGACCATTTTGATAACAATCTTATGTCTGACCCTTAAATATGGAGCCTTCTTTGGACGGAGCCAGGCAAGCTGTTTTTTGGTTATCCGCAGTCTCTAAGCGAAGCTTCACTGGTGTTTTTTAAATGATCTGTGCATGAGTATTAAATCATTATTGTTAAAAATGAAAAATATGAAATATAATATAAAATATGACCAATCCCTCTTATTTTTCTTACTGCACATCCTGCGATGTTAAGAGGCTGTCCCCCTTTTGAAACAATGTATTACTGTACAACCATATGTATTCATTTTACCGCAGACCTCTAGCGGTAGTTATGTACACGGCCGCCAGTGGACCTGGTAAGTCCGTCAAGTTTGTGTATTTTATCGATTTTTCCTTATATTCTGTAAAGTATTCGTGCTGATTCTCTAACCCGTCACCCTAACCCGTGTATTTAAAGCCCACGATGCTCTGAGGCAGGAAACGGTCGCCGTATCACCTACCAAGAAAAGGCAATGTGAGAAATGTGTTTGTTTTTTTCAGCTTTTTTTTATGTGCTACAAATATTTGTAAAATAGCTCAACTCACTACACCCCCCCCCCCCCCCCCCTTTATTTAAAACTAAAATAATGCTATTAATCTGGTCACATGGATATTGAAAATGATTATTCCAAGATGCTAATTAATATAAAGTCATGCAATCTCAGATTAATGTAAAACGAGCACATGACATACGTTCAACTGTTACACCCTTACTTACTATTATCTGGACAGGCTCCAGTATGTCCAGAACTCAGCTGACAGGGTTCTCACCTGAATCAAGCCCTGGCAGCACATCACTGCCACCCTCATCCATCTTCTCTGGCTTCCGGTCAAGTCCCGCATCATGAACAAAATTCTCTCCCTCACCTACAGTATAAATCCCTCTGTGCCCCTATACCCAATCCCGCAGCCCCCACACTCTGGAACTCTCTCCCAGGAGAGATCCTGCCCAATGTCTATCTTGATTATTATTATCTATACTGCTTCATCCTTTAGGGGTCACGGGATGCCAATCCCAGCTGACATTGGTCGAGAGGCAGGGTACACCCTGGAGATGTCGCCAACAGATCACAGGGCCACATACAGAGACAAACAACCATTCACTCTCACATTCACACCTTCGGTCAATTGAGAGTCCCCAATTAATCCAACCCCAATCTGCATGTCTTTGGACTGTGGGAGGAAGCCAGAGAACCCGGAAGGAACCCACTTAGACATGGGGAGAACATGCACCCACACAGAAAGGCCCTGGTTGGTTTGAACCAGGATGCGAACCAAGAAACTTGTTGTGAGGTGACAGTGCTAACCACTTCACCAGGGTGCAGCCTTATTATTATTATCATTATTATTGTTATAATTATTATTATAATTATGTGGTCTCTAACTGGAGTTCGAGACCACGAAATTGATATTTGTGCACATCCAAAAACCTGTTGAGATCTAGTTGTTTCATAATACTTAAAGTGTTTTTATCCTTCTATCCAGAAATGTGAGCTTTTCATTTGGACATGCATCTCTACACCAGCCTTGCAAACTGTTGTTAGTTGGTTTGTGCATATCGCACAGAACTGATTGTAAACAGGAAAGAGTTTCAGTGTCGCCAACTGATGTAAAAGCCCAGGTTGAGGCGCTCATCCCAAATGTGCTGTATTTTTTATATGTTGTATGTTTTACCAGGAATATGCCCATTGAGATTCAAACTGTCTTTTTGCAAGGGGGTCCTGGCCATGATAGAAGCTTAAAAAATTATCAATGCATGAAACAAAGCACCAAATTAAAACAAACCACATGAAAACTGGTTTGTACATAACAGAACCAAGCGGTACATAATAAGACAGCAAATTACAAAAGGGAATTAATCAATGCTCAAAATAGGACACGTTTACATGCTCCTGAAACCCGAATTATAACGCCATATCCCACACGTCTTCATCACCAATACCTATATGGAAGACGCCATATATCACTCGTATTAAATTCTGAATATTGCCACAGAAAAATAGTGGAATAGTACTGTGCATGTAAAAGCACTCAGTGATGTTATGTGAGACTGAGTCAGTAGACAGAAGTCCACATCTGTCACTCTGTGGTGTTTATTGTTCACCATTTTGTTTTAGTTTGAACAGAAATGGAATGCAAATGGTAAAATGACTGACCAACTTATTTTGCGACTGTAACTCTTGCACTTGTGCACACTCACTGTTTTCCTCTGCATTCATCAGTTATTTTGGTGAGTGCAGCGTTATCATAACTAGACTGATCAAAACATCATGATAAGAATAAAATGTATTTATTAATAAAGCGTTTTCTTTCATTATGGTTAATATTCCTTTTGAGCAGAGCATAAAGGGCAACTAATGATGTGGCTGTAACGAGACAGAGAAGCCTAACTTTTGGTCAGCTTATAAACTTACCCTGCTGAGATGAAAACATAGAACATTTTTAAATTCATATTCCACCAGGAGTAAATGAATAGTAAAACACAGAATGTGCTGCTCGTGGTCTTGGCCAACATTTCCAAAACCAGAACTCGAACAAGTCAGAGCACAGAAAAATAGACAAGAGATACTTTTTTGAGAAAAAAAAAAGTTTTTGTCCTTGGTGATACTGTAGCAGAGGAAGCTTTGCCTCGACCAACATGGAAATATGAAGACACAAGTCAGAGCCCTGTATGAATCATCCAGTTCTTATTTGCACATATGTGTGTGTGTGGTCAGATCTTTCCGCAAACTGTAATGGTTCAGTGGCCCATCTGTGTGTATATACTGAGAAGGGAGAGATGTGGTGCAGACGTGTGTGTGTGTGTGTGTGTGTGTGTGTGCGCGGTTCTGACAGCTAATCTGAGCAGGTGTGGTTTTTGAACACATACACACAGTAAATCAGTTAAGTCTTGCTGTCTGTGGATGATGCATGATGCCACTGGAGGCACATCACTCACGCTGTCATGACACATTTGAGGCAAACACACTCAGAGATTTCTCCTTTCGACTTTTTCCCCCCACAGATGACGAGAGAAGTCCAGATTTATGTGGTTGGATTTTTATTTTTTTTGTGTGGGTATGTGTGAGGGTGGGGATTCAATGTCATTATTCTATCAAACATTAAGGTGGGTGACATTTTATATTCGACAAAAACTTATGTGTAAAAGAAAAAGTGAAAGAAAATTAGGAGATTTCAATTAACATCTGATCTGGATGTCTTTCTTTTCAGTGTCACAGCAGAGATTGCGTTGCTGTGTTATTGCGTCTGTTGACATCAGAGGGGCCACTAACCTGAAGTCTGCGCTTTCGATTCCAGCGTACCCTAGTCCGCATGCCGATGTGTCCTTGGGCAAGACACTCTTCCGAGAGAGTACAAATGTGACAGAAAAACAGCAGCGCTGTATTTATGTGTTTGAATGGGTGAATGTGACTTGTACTGTAAAGCACTTTGAGAGGTCAATAAAGCTAGAAAGGCACTATCTAAATAGACAATTTATTACGCTTCCCCCATCATTCACAGATGAATCACATTTAGAACCTATGACATCAACGCTACCTATGGTACTGTGGGAAAATAGGTGCAGGCATGTTTTCAGATTACTGGCATTGACTTACCCTTTTTAAAAATTTTTGCTTGGTCTGTGAGGCTATTGCATTCATCTTTCATTGCGAGATTTCAATATCACAGTGGGATAAAATAAGTAAACCAAATAGATATATAATGCAAATACACACACACACACACACACACACACACACACAGAAGACTTTAAAATGAATTGTATTCAGAAGAAAGAAAATGGGCCTGGGGCTGAGTTCCACAGCCAGTATAGATAGTCAGAGAATAGAAAAGGATTTATGTTCAAGAAATATAATGATAAATGAGTCAGTCCACCCTTTAAGGCCTTTTTTAAAATAATGTTGAACTTGCTGTAGGCCGTACTTGATCCCTCTGCGTGTCTGTCTAACATGACCTTCAAAATGTGTGGCACCTTTGCACAACAGGACACTGTAACATGAAGCGTCTTATGAGCTCAGTCTTCCGTGGTCTGTGTCTCCCCCTGATGTCCTGCTACATCAGCTGGCGGAGCTGTCAGTGTTAGACATGGTCTGTGGGTTATCAGCCGTGGAAGCTGCTATCCGGTGTAGGACAGGACAGTCGAGCAGACGGGCTGACAGGCTGACAGGTGTCAGCTCCTCAGGATCCAGACTGATCCAGACCTCTCGCTTGCCAACAGGTGGCTCACACTGATATATCATGCACACTAGCATGCTCTGGTTCAAACACACGTTCAAACACACCGTCAGAACAGCACACTCCCTCAGCAGTATCGATGTGTATACAGATCAGCATGTACGGTCGTGCAGACAGTCGGACTGGTGCACAATTTGTGGTGCGTCAGTGTGGTTATAGTCACGAGCAAAGGTGCAAAAATCACAGACGGGAATGTGTCCTGAATACCAGCAGAGAGGAAAACACAGACCAGGAACACAATATTTACTGACATTGCACACGCATGCATGTGTAAGCAATCAAATGAATACTTCTGTATCCCATTAATAATATTGACACCAACAAATAATGTACATGCATTTACATGCAATGTACTTTTAAACACTTAGCTGCCCACAAGTCAGCTCCCAAAGTATCCGACAATGACTTTGAACTAGGCCTGCAACTAACGATTATTTTCATTATGGACTAATCTGCTGATTATTTGCTCGATTACTCAATTTGTTGTTTGGTCCACAAAATGGCCGGTGACGTTTTTTTGTTCACACACCAAAACAATGTAGTTTACTGTCATAGAGGAGCAAAGGATCGAGAAAATATTCACATTTAAGAAGCTAAAATCATAGAATTTTTTCCTTTTTCTTCATGAAAACTGCCTGAACTGATTAATCGATTATCAAAATAGTTGGCGATTAATTATGTAGTTGATTGCTAATCGATTAACTGTTGCAGCTCTTCTTTGAACAGCTTTGATTGACGTTTCAGAAATCTACTAGAAAACCAGTACAGAGAAGAACACAGACTGAGAGCGGCCTGATATGCTTCATCATCCTCCCAAAACATGAAGCTGCAGGTTACATAACACTAATAAATTCTGAAATAAATGTCTTCACTTTACATACACTGATACATTTTTGCATGTGTGTGTGTTTTTACAGTAAATAAACCAAACTACCTGCGCTGCTTAAGGCTAGCTCAACTTTATCACACACTGCTACCACTATTTTCATTGATGTGGCCGGCAGTTTGTTCAGTAGCCTGTACAAGTCGGATGGGTGCGCGGAAGTGAATTTTGTCAAACAATGAGGATGTGGCTATTTCCTGGAGGAAGCATATGCCAGAGAAAAGTTGATTGATTCATGTTGGGCCTTACTCCTCTCTAACAAAGGTACAGGGGATGTGACTGATAGTCTGTGTTGAATTGTTCTGCATGAGAAGAGCTCACCGAACACTTGCCTTAACAATAGATTTTCTCTACACAAGAGGGGTTGGCTGGGTGAAGTGTTGAGGTGAAAATAGGTGTTATCCAATTGTAATTTATTTGTGCACCAAGTAGGAGGGAAAAAGAGACATGAAAAGCGAGCACACTGTATATGTCACTGTGATTCCCATGTATTACTTGGACTGTGGCGGTACTCCGCACCTTCACTTGCTCTCCCTCTCTTTCTCTCACACACACACTTCACACACACTGACCCGGCTGTCACAAACAGACCAGCTGCAGATCCAGGAGAAATCCCACCCGCGTCAGTGGCCCCACTGTTCTCTGCAGTCAGGCAGGATTCAGTATGAACTTGGTTAGGTATCGCTTGTCCCTGTACACATTCACTTGACAAGCGCAGACAGGCCGACCTCGGTTTAACAACAACAATGCTCATACCGTGTCGAAACCCCAAGCATGCAGGGAGATGATAACTTAGCACTGGACATTTTATAACTACTAAACTGCCCATCGAAACACCCACCTTTTAAAATTAGTCACCAAGGGAGGAGCAGGGAAAACAGGTTAGAAATGTTTCATTTGAATTATTATTGAGATGTGTTGGAAGAATGTCATAAAACTAAGTGCACTGTATTTGCATGTGTATTTATGTATGAGCACAACATAGCTTTTATAATGGTTTGTTGTGCAACTTTTTTTGCAGTTTTCTTTTACTTATTATTACTACGACTACTATAATGATGAGTGTGCATTTGTTTTATTTGATACACACTAACGTATACCCTTCAAAAGTGTTTATCTTTTTTCCTTTTTGTGGACAGAGCCTTTTGCAGGAACTTTGTTTAGGACTTTCATTATAATACACCCTGACAAGGTGTTTTGCTCTCATAGCCCCCCCCCCCCACACCCCCTCAGAGGTGTCTTTGATGCATTTACACAATGCCCATCACCCTTAACACAACAGAACATCCACACACATACAAAAACATACACTTCCCTTTAACCAAACAACAGAGTGATAAGCAGCACTGAGAACTCAACGTTAGCCACTGACGTTGAGTGGGGTTTTTTTAGAAGAGGGAGAAAATAAACAGTTTTCTCGTAGACGGCTCGTCGGCTAAAAATAGATCTGTAATTGGACACAATCAAGTGGAAAGAGATGGAAGATAAACAGAGGAAGGGGGGGGGAGTGTGATGACACATGGGTAAGAAGAAAGCAAGGTCATGCTATTGTGCCATCAATACAAAAGAGGTAAGACAGTTGCTCCCAGTGAAAGTGGTCAACCGTCAGTGGGAATCCATTTAGCTCATGGAGGATCACGTCATCTCATGGGCCTTTTGTTATCTAGTTATTCTACAACAGCATGGTTGTACAAAGAACGCAGAAAGCCTCTGCTCACACTGGACGTGGATCAGCTGCAAAACTATTTTGTCCAAGCAAAAGAAAACTCTCTGCATTTATGAATGTACACAGCAAAATGCTCCCTTGCCCTTTTACAGTCCACATTTAATCTAGTAACTATAATGTCACATGTAAAGGATATACAGTAAATTGAATAGACATCCATCCATTCATCTTCTTCCGCTTATGCGGGAGCGGTTCTTCCCGGCAACACTTTCCAGCTCATGGGGGATCCCGAGGCGTTCCCAGGCCAGATAGGATATGTAGTGCCTCCAGCGAGTTCTGAGTCTACCTCTAGGTCTCCTTCCAGTTTCACGTGCCCGGTAAACCTCCGCAGGGAGGGGCCCAGGAGGCATCCTTACCAGATGCCCGAACTACCTCAACTGACCCCTTTCGACACAAAAGAGCAGCGGTTCTACTTCGAGGTCCCTCCGAATGTCTGAACTCCTCATCTTATCTCTCAGGCTGAGTACAGCCACTCTGCGAAGGAAGCGCATTTCGGCCACTTGTATTCGCAATCTCATTCTTTCGGTTACTACCCAGAGTTCATGAGCATAGGTGAAGGTGAAAATTAACAGCTACATATTTGCCAATGGAAATGTTTGAAACAATGGATACACAGCAGCAGACAGATGCACCTTCTCGTTCCTGATCAGAGACCACCTTTCCCACCTAAATAACAACTACTGCTAGCACATGTTATAACTATCTAGGTAATTAAACCAACATTAGCTCAATGAGTGACTGACTGACTTCGTACTGACTAGTCTTGAAATGGGACTCTGTAAAAAGGTTATACATGTACTGGAGTATTAGCTGCATACATATGTGCTAAAGGATTGGCTAAAACTGCATGAACAAGGCAAAAATATTGAGCATTTTCATTAGTTTGAGACATTTAATTTGGATAAAATGGCAGTGTAGTTAATATTAAATAAATGTAGGATCAGACTCATTTAATTTGAACACTGTTGGCTACTTCGCTAGTACACACACACAAACACACCCACACACACACACAGTCAACCCTTGACAACAGATTACAGCGTTTCAGCAGCAACACTGGTCTAACGTTCACTTCCAGGAGATCACAGCAAGGGCAGCCACCATAAAAAAAATTAAGTGGCTGTCATCTCTGATAATGAAACCATTACAAAAATCACTTTATATGAGGAATTTGGAAAATAAATGACCAAGGGGTCTAGCTTTGTCATTAGAGTGTGTATTAGGCCTATAATATAATTAAAAAATATACTGTATATCACTGCATCTCCTGAGGCAACAGGAGCTACATCCACTGATGTGTCTTTTGATGACAGCATTGATGTTGGACCTTCACGAGTTATTGATGAAAAATACAACATTTATAATGTGTCAGCTTCAGGCTCTCTCAGCTTTTAAAAGTAGGCCGTGGACAATTTTACATTTTTGTTGAAATTAGTGGTCTATGGCCAGAGGTGGAAATAGTATAGTACAATATAGTACAGCTACATAAAAGTAGCAGCATCCATGCTGCATGCGCAATCCCAAGGAAATTTGCAATTCTGTGAATATTCAACTGGTGTGGCCTAGGGCCTTTTTTACACAATGGTATTCTACTAATGACAGGCAAAAACATAAATTAAAAGTCTACATTCATACACAAATCTGCTGATGGCCAGTGTCCTAATTTGCACAATTTTTAAAAAAGTCAACATAAACAAGGACTGGCTAGCACGTAGCCAAATGCTCTTAGCAAACCACCAAATGCAATTGCATTATGCAAATCCTGAGTTTCTAGCTTCACGTAAATCAATCTCCTATGTGGAATAAAAAACAGCATGTTCGTATCATCAACACAGGTTATTATTATAATCCAGAATTTACATACTGTGAGAGGATGGGTGACAACAGATATTGAAATATATATATATATTTAGAGAGGGAGAGAGAGAGATTTAAAAAAAAAAAAAAGTTTATTAAGGTTTACCAGAGAACATCACGGTCCTCTACCAATGAAATGAAAAAAAAAACACAACAACAACAACGCAAAACAAAAAAATAACTTAAAAAACAGAATAAATCAGGTCCTGAAAACGTAGTGAAAGATGAGCTCTCCCTCCTTCACTGAACACACGGCCGTGGTGAAACACCACTGTTTTAAAAAATCCTGTATGTCGTTCATCAGAGAGTGGAATCTGAAATCCACTCTCACTCTGGCTCTTACCACAGACACGTACATTTTTGTCAGCTGGTGTCCGGATACATTTCCTATCTTGTCTTTCCTGCTTTTATAAATCAGCAGTTTGGCCTGACCAACCACAAAATTCAGCAACTGCCACTTTTTAGCATCTTGTTTGCTTGAGCCAGCACCAAAAATAAAACAGTCTCCGTAAAAACTTCCCCACAGTCGAAAAACACCGTTTTTAAAATGTTAAAAAGAGGTTTCAGTCCAGATAACAGTGAATGATGGTCTCCGCGTGTGGACAAAATGGACATGTGGAGGACATGGTGGGATTTATCTTGGACAGAAAGAGATTCACTGCCAGAGCCCCGTGGAGGATCCTCCACTGCAGGTCTCCAGACCTCTTGTTCAGTGGAGGCTTGTACAAGAGTCTCCACACCGGCTTGCTGTCTCGTGGTAGTCTGTCCTTCCACACCATGTCCTTCCCCTCAGTTTCTGTACATACCTTTCCAGTTTGCATGTGCAAATCAGCAGCAGTGTCCGGTGAGTCAGCATGATGTATTTAAAAACCAATGTCCGGAAAAGGGTGCCACAAGTCGGGGGCTCCGGTTCCATTAAAATAGTCCCACAGCATCTCCTTCTCCTCACTGTCCAGTCTGTTGTTCCACTCGTTCAGAATGGTCCTGGTGTGGCGGGCCGACCTCAGGCCCAGCAGGGAGGCCACTGCCTCTGTGTTCTGGAAACCAGGACGAGCAGCCTTCACGATTCCCCTCAGTTTTGTCACTCCAGCTCCCGTTAGTCTCACGGTGAGTCCGGGTCTGCTACCATCGTGGAGATCCAGCCGGGCCCCCCACACCAGAGGCTCTTCCAGGAGCCAGAACAGAGATGCTGCAGGTCCTAGTTTGGACCACTTAAAAAGTATCCACGCTTTAAAAAGTCCTTGATAAAAATGAGGCAGTTTACACAAAGGGACAAAACCACAGTCCACTAAAAACAATGAAGCATCGAGACCCAGACCTGCTACCCCCCTTAAAATGGTGCTGGCCACTGGCCTCCATACGACATCATCATTCCCAAATAAAATCTCTGCATGAACTGTAGTCTAAAAGCAGCTGTCCGGCTCACTAAGTCCACCAATCCCTGCCCACCCTCCTCTTTTGGCAGGTACAAAACACATTGAGGAGTCCAGTGTAGATCGTCCCAAATTTTTTTTAGGATGATCGACTGGATACTCTTCAAAAGACCAGCAGGGGGCTTCATACATTTCAGTTTGTGCCAGAAGCTGGATGCTACCAAGTTGTTTATGATAAGCACCCTGCCTCAGTATGACATGTCGGGAAGCAGCCACCTACATTTATTCAACTTTCCCTCCAGTTTGCCAACCACCCCTTCCCAGTTCATTGCCGTGGTTCCCTGATCCCCCAGATAAACCCCCAGGTACTTTAAACCCCCTCTCTTCCAGGTCAACCCACCTGGAAGCTGAGGAAGACCTCCCGCCCATCTCCCCACAGCCAAGGCGTCACTTGGCCCAGTTCACTTTGGCCTCTGAGATCTTCTGAAAAACCTCAACAATGTGTTAAGGCTGGGGTTAGGACCGAAGAAATTGCAGGAGACCAGGGACAATAACTGCTTTCAAGTTTTAATTTTTAACAAAAGTTCACAAGCCCCATGGGAGGGAAACAAAGGGAATCTTCTGGCAGCGTGGCTAAGTCATGACCGTGTTTAAGTAGAGGAAAGGGTGATTGCTGGTGATGCTGGACAGGTGTGTGTCATCTGTGAGGCCAGCCACTTCTCCTGCCATAACCTGAAGCAGAAACAAAACACAGGGGAGAGGGGAGAAAAGGAAAAACAGAAGCAACAAAAAACCGAGACCATCACAGTACCCCCCCCCCCTCAGTGGACGCCACCTGGCGGCCTCCCAGGCTTGTCCGGGAACTCCCGATAGAAATCAGCGAGCAGAACAGGGTCCAAAATGAGGGCCTTGCTGATCCAAGACCTCTCCTCAGGGCCGTACCCCTCCCAGTCTACGAGGTACTGGAAACCACGGCCCCGCCTGCGCACATCCAGCAGGCGGTGGATCGTAAATGCAGGATGACCGTCAATGAGCTGGGGGGGCGGAGGGGGCTCGGCCGGAGGGCTCAGGGGGCTCCTAATGACGGGTTTGAGCAGAGACACAGGGAAGGCAGGATGCACCCTCAAAGCGGGAGGAAGTCTAAGCCTAACGACACTAGGGTTAATGATGCGTTCAATGACGTATGGCCCGATGTACTTGGGAGCTAGTTTGCGTGAATCAGTGTGAAGAGGGAGGTCACGTGACGAGAGCCAAACCTCTTGCCCAACCTGGTAATTCGGAGCAGGGGTCCGATGTCGATCTGCCAATCGTTGGTTTCTAGTAGCTGTCCGTGTCAAAGCTGTTCGGGCTTCTCGCCAGACACGGCGGGCACGGCGTAGATGGGCCTGGACTGAGGGGACTGCAACTTCAGACTCCTGACTTGGAAATAGAGGAGGTTGATAACCCTGGGAGACCATGAACGGGAACATACCTGTGGCAGTGCTAACCAGGGAGTTGTGGGCGTATTCAATCCAAGGCAGGTGAGTTGACCAAGAGGCTGGAAGACGAGATGCCACACATCGTAGGGATGCCCCCAGGTCCTGGTTGGCTCGTTCCGTCTGACCATTGGTTTGTGGGTGGTAACCGGACGAGAGGCTGGCTGAAGCTCCCAGAGCATGACAGAAAGCTTTCCAGACTTGGGAGGCAAACTGGGGACCCCGGTCAGAAACAATGTCCTGGGGGATACCATGGAGACGAAACAAATGAAGCACAAGAAGGTTGGCAGTTTCTAATGCTGAGGGGAGTTTAGGCAGAGGTACAAAATGGACTGACTTGGAAAAACGATCGACAAGGGTAAGAATAACTGTATTACCATCTGATGGGGGTAAGCCAGTAATAAAATCCACAGCAACGTGCGACCAGGGGCGATGAGGTATCGGCAAGGGCCGGAGGAGACCAGCTGGATCACGGTGAGATGACTTACTGCGAGCACAGTCAGAGCAGGCGGAGACAAATTCTCGGGTGTCAGTAGACATGGACGGCCACCAGAATCTCTGCTGAAGCAGACCTAGCGTCCTATGGTATCCAGGATGGCAGGCCAGTTTGGACGAATGACACCACTGGAGCACAGACGACCTCACCAAGGGTGGAACGAAGAGCTTACCTTCTGGGCAGTGCTCCGGAATAGTATGCCCGCGGAGAGCATCCTCCACTTCCTGCTCAACCTCCCACCTGGCTGCTCCAATCACACAGGAGGACGGGACAATGGTTTCAACAGGAGCCTCCTCAACTGGGGACGTGAAGTGGCAGGACAAGGCATCAGGCTTGGTGTTTCGGGAACCAGGGCGGTAGGTAAGAGTGAAGTTGAATCTTCCTAGGAAAAGTGCCCACCGTGCCTGACGAGGGTTCAGCCTACGAGCAGAGCGTAAATATGCAAGGTTTTTATGATCAGTCCACACAATGAAAGGTTGTACAGCACCTTCAAGCCAGTGCCTCCATTCTTGCAGGGCCAACACGACTGCTAGCAGCTCCCGGTTCCCTACATCATAGTTCTGCTCAGCTGGAGAGAGGCGTCTGGAGAAGAAAGCACAGGGGTGGAGCTTGTGGTCGTCTGGAGATCGCTGGGAGAGTATGGCACCCACCCCTGAGTCCGAGGCGTCGACCTCCACGATGAACTGCAGACCTGGGTCAGGGTGTACTAGAACAGGGGCACTAGAAAACTTTTCCTTGAGGATATTGAAAGCAGCCTGTGCCGCTGAGGACCACACAAAAGCCTTCTTTATTGAAGTCAACTGAGTGAGTGGAGCTGCCAACCTGCTATAGTTTTTAATAAATCGTCTGTAGAAGTTTGCAAACCCCAAGAACCTCTGGAGGAGTTTGCGAGTGGTAGGAACCGGCCACTCCATGACAGCTTTGATTTTGGCTGGATCAGGTTTTAATTGGCCTTTGTCAAGTATAAAACCCAGGAAAGTAACAGTTGAGACATTGAATTCACATTTTTCTGCTTTAACATAAAGCTTGTTCTCCATTAGCCTCTGCAACACCGTTCTGACATGCAACACATGTTCCTTTACATTCTTGGAGAAAATCCAAATGTCATCAAGATACACAAAAACAAATCTATTCAACATGTCTCGCAGAACATCATTAATCAGTGCTTGAAACACTGCAGGAGCGTTAGTTAGTCCAAAAGGCATTACCTGGTACTCAAAGTGGCCAAGGTGAGTATTAAAAGCAGTCTTCCACTCATCCCCCTCCTTAATTCTCACCAAGTGGTAAGCATTTCTCAAGTCCAATTTGGTGAAAATCACAGAGTCATGGAGGGGGGCAAAAGCTGAGTCAATAAGTGGTAGAGGATACCTGTTCTTAATTGTGATTGCATTCAAACCTGTGTAGTCTATACAAGGACGCAGGGATCCGTCCTTCTTTTCAACAAAGAAAGACCCGGCCCCCACAGGGGACGATGAGGGGCGAATGAGGCCGGTCGCCCGGGAGTCCTGGATGTACGTCTCCATGGTTTCTCTCTCAGGCTTGGAGAGGTTGTAGAGTTCCTTTGAAGGGAGAGGAGAACCAGGGAGTAAGTCAATAGCACAATCATAAGGTCTATGAGGGGGCAACGAGAGTGCCTTGTCCTTGCTGAACCCCTGCTTGAGGTCATGATACTCACTGGGGACAGCTGATAAATCAATCTCCTCTGGGAGGCTTGGAGAGCTGGGAACTCTGGTGGGTATGGCTGAACGTAGACAGTTAGCATGACAAAAAACACTCCAGTTAACTATGGAGGCCGTGGACCAGTCAATATGTGGATTGTGAATCTCAAGCCAAGGTAGCCCAATTACAACAGGAGACATGGGTGAGGAAATTACATACATTGCTATCAGCTCGTGGTGATTGCCAGAGAGAGTTAGGGAAATGGGTTCAGTACGATGGGTAACTCTGGCTAATAGCTTTCCATCAAGAGCTAGAACCTCCTTGGGTTTTGAAAGAGCTATAGTTGGAATATTAGCCTGGCTAACAAGTTCATTGTCAATGAAATTATCGTCTGCACCAGAGTCTATCAGAACTTGAATGGGCAAGGTGTCATATGCCCAGCGTAGCATACCTTGGACTTGGATCCTCTTGCTTTTTGAGGGGGTTGAGGTTAGGGAAGTATGGCTCACCAACGCCCCCCTGCTGGCTGATGAGCCTCCCCTTTTGGTCGAACTGGACACTTGGCCATGGGATGTCCTTCCTGGCCACAGTAGAAACACAGGCCGAGGTGGAAGCGATGTTGTCTCTCAGCTGGAGTCAGCCTAACTCGTCCCAGCTGCATGGGGTCCTCAGAATTGGCTGGTGGATGTGAAGTGGCTTCAAGGTTACCACTGAAGTCTCTCAAAGGGGTTGGTAGCTGCTGGTGGGGCCTAGAAGTTGAGGAGGAGAAGAACCTGGCTCTCCGACCCTCAGCCTTCTCCCTTTGTCTTTCCCTGAGTCTGTTATCTAGTCGGGTGGCCAGTTTAATGAGTTCTTCTAGGGATGTAGTTTCATCTCTAGTGGCTAGCTCATCCTTTATTTCTTCAGAGAGTCCCTTTAAAAATACCGCCTGTAAAGCTGCCTGATCCCACCCACACTCAGCAGTTAAAATGCGGAAGTCCAGTGCATACTGGGAAACTGAGTTTCTACCCTGGTTCAAGGACAATAACTGGCTGACTGCTTCTTTACCCTTAACGGGATGATCAAAAACCCTTCGCATCTCCGAAGTGAAAGCTGAGTAGTCTTAGCACAAAACAGGGTTGTGTTGGGAGAAAGCTAATGCCCAGGCAGAGGCTTTATCAGAACACAGACTCATAATAAAAGCTGTTTTTGATTGATCTGTAGCATAAGTAGCTGGTTGCTGACTGAAAACCAGTGAACACTGGTGTAGGAACTGGGAGCAAGTACCTAGGTCACCGGAGTACCTGGCAGGGATCGGGATGAAGGGCTCACGAGGCAGGAGAGACTGAGAACCAGGAGGAGCAGCAGGTGGTGTAGATTGAGGTGGAAAACTATCGGTGGTCATGACGCTGGTGAGCTGAGTTGCCACATGGTCCAGCCGGCCATCGAGCTGCGTCACACTGGTAGTGAGCTGTTGCAGAGCCTCCATGACTTTCCTCAGTGTGGCCTCGTGTTGGCTGACGAGCGCACCTTGAGTCGACAAAGCATGTTTGAATTGTTCGGTCTCCGCAGGGTCCATTTTAGGGCCAGAAGATTCTGTTAAGGCTGGGGTTAGGACCGAAGAAATTGCAGGAGACCAGGGACAATAACTGCTTTCAAGTTTTAATTTTTAACAAAAGTTCACAAGCCCCATGGGAGGGAAACAAAGGGAATCTTCTGGCAGCGTGGCTAAGTCATGACCGTGTTTAAGTAGAGGAAAGGGTGATTGCTGGTGATGCTGGACAGGTGTGTGTCATCTGTGAGGCCAGCCACGCCTCCTGCCATAACATGAAGCAGAAACAAAACACAGGGGAGGGGGGAGAAAATGAAAAACAGAAGCAACAAAAAACCGAGACCATCAAACAATGTGTCCTAAGCTATCCACATCTTTTTGACCCTTTGTAAAAACTATGATGTCGTCTCCATAGGCTGATACAGTAAAAGGTGTATTAAAACCAGGTTAAACCAGGCCATTGATAGACGACCGGACATTGTGCAACATGGGTTCGATAGACAAAGCATATAACATACCCGACATCGAGCAGCCCTGCCTTATCCCCCTGGTCACTTTGAAAGGTTTACATGAACCACCATTAATTTTCTATCAATGTTTTCATACATTACCTTTATCTTGGCGATGAAACCAGGGCTGAGGCCGAACCTTCGCAGCACTTTCCACAGGTAACGGGGCTCAACCCGGTCAAAAGCCTTTTACTCATCCAATGAAACTAGGCCAGTATCTAAACCCAATGAACCAGAGACGGTCAAAAGACACATCGTCAACAATGGACCTGCCGGGCACACAGTAGGTCTGGGTCCTGTGGATGACCCAGTCCATCACCTGTTTCAGCCGGGAGGACAGGACCTTGGACAGCAGTTTGTAGTCCGAACACAGAGAGACTGGCCTCCAGTTCTTTATGTCCATTAGGTCACCTTTCTTAGGGAGGAGAGTTAACACTGCCCTCCTGCAACTCTGCGGAAGCGAACAGTCCCCAAAACTTTCGGTGAACACATCCATAGTGTCTGTTTTCATTTCCTCCCAGAAAGTCTTGTAGAACTCTGGGGGGAGACCATCGATGCCAGGGGCTTTTCCCCCTTGCATGCTCTGTAGTGCTCCTCTGAAAACCTCCTCTTCATTCAGGGGCCCCTCCAACTCCTGGTTGTCATCCCCAGAAACTGTGGGCAAGCCTCTGCAGAACACATCGAAAGCCTTGTCATCTGCCGTGTATCCCGTACTAGCAGGTCGGAGTAGAAGTCCACGGCTCTCCCCCTTATCTGTGACGCCGTGGTTAGCTGCTGTCCTCCTGCTGAACGCAGAGCGTGGATCATTCTGCTCTGGCCATTCTTCTTTTCTAGCCTGAAGAAAAACTTTGTCGGCGAGTCCATCAGTGCAGCGCTCTGGAACCGGGACCGAATCAGAGCCCCCTGTGCTTTCAAACCGAGTAGGTTTGCCAAGATGGCTTTTTCCTTCCTGAGGTCATCAACACAACCCCGATTCCCAGCGGACTCAGCAGAACCCTGCAGGTCCACTATGGTCTTTTCTAGATTTTGCATAGACTTGGCAATGTCCCGAGAAACATTGAGAGTGTACTGTTGACAAAGCTGCTTGATGTCAGTTTTACCCCGGTCCCACCACAGCCTCAGTGAACTAAACTCTCCCTGTCTGTCCCTAAAACCTTTCCAAAAGTAAATGAAAACATTCCTAAAGTGTGCATCCAAAAGCAAAGCAGTGTTAAAATGCCAATATGCAGATCTGCTTTTTATGTGAGCAATATATACATCGCAAGACACACATGAATGATCAGAAAAACCAACAGGTGATATAGTGCACCCCTTAAAAACATTAAGATGGTGCGTGAAACAATAAAACCTGTCCAATCTAGCCATAGTGAAAAAAATGTCCCTGCTATGAACCCATGTGTACTGCTTTTGCGCCGCATGCCGTTCTCTCCACACATCTGCCAAACTGTGTGTCTCCATCAGCTGCTTCATGGTTTTTTTTGAAGGAGCATGTGGCTCACTATGATCCTGTCCAGTACATCATCACTAGTGCAGTTAAAATCTCCCCCTAAAAACAAATACCCCACTGGGTCACACTCACTCAAAAAAAGAACTCTATCAGGTCCTGAGTTTGGAGCATAGACATTCATAAACACCAGATTAAAAAGCTGATACTTGGCTCTGACTACCAAAAGCCTTCCCTTCACCATCTCGTCCACACTGTGGGACTCTGGCAGAAAATTCTTTCAATTCATTTCAATTTCAATTCAATTTTATTTGTATAGCGCCATATCACAACATACATTGTCTCAAGGCACTTTACATAGTGAGGTCAATATTACAATATTACAGCGAAAACCCAACAAATCCCACAATGAGCAAAGCACTTGGCGACGGTGGAGAGAAAAAACTCCCTTTTAACAGGAAGAAATCTCTGACAGAACCAGACTCAGTTGTGGGCGGTCATCTGTCTTGACCGGTTGGGGTGAGGAGAGAGAGGAGGAAGAGAGGAGAGGTGGGCAGAAAGAGGGTGGGAGGCGAGACAGTAGGAGAGAAGAGAGAGAGAGGACAGTTGTACAACCGCCGCTGTAATCTCTACCAGACTGATACTTATAATTAAAAAATACAATTATGTTGTTGTTATTATTAGTGATGATATTAATATTAATATTAATAATAGCAATAATAATGACGGGTTTGGGTCCTGCAGCTCTGGGGTCAGAGATACACTAGGAGAGATAGAAAACACAAACAGGGTTAGTGACATGTACTGTAAACATATCGGGGGATGGGGGGGTAGTATAACAGTTGCTTTAATTTCTACCAGACTGATACTTATAATTAGTGAAAACTGATACTTATAAATACAATGATGTTATTAATAATAATGATAGTAATAATAATAATGACGGGTTTGGATCCTGCAGCTCTGGGGTCAGATCTACTAGGGGAGAGAGAAAACAGAGTTAGTGACATGTAATGTAGATACATGGGGGCAGAGAGAGAGAGAGAGAGAGATTGAAAAAGGTGGGAGAAGGAGAGAGATATAAAGGGAGAGAAAGAGGGAGAAGGAGAGAACGGGAGAGGGAGAAAGATGCTCATGATATAAGTTCCCCCAGCAGTCTAGGCCTATAACAGCATAATAAAGAAATGGTTTATTAAACACCTGAGCAGTTCTAACTATAAGCTTTATCAAAAAGGAAGGTTTTAAGTTTAACTTTAAATGTAGACAGGGTATCTGCATCCCTGACACAAACTGGGAGCTGGTTCCAGAGGAGAGGAGCCTGGTGGCTGAAGGCTCTGCCTCCCATTCTACTTTTACAGACTCTGGGAACCACAAGTAATCCTGCATTTACAGAGCGAAGTGATCTATTGGGATAATATGAAACTAGGAGCTCTGTAAGATATGATGGAGCTTGATTATTAAGGGCTTTGTAGGTTAGGAGCAGTATTTTGAATTCTATTCTGAATTTTACAGGAAGCCAATGCAGAGATTCTAACACTGGAGAAATATGGTCTCTTTTTCTAGTTCCTGTCAGAACTCGGGCTGCGGCATTTTGGATTAGCTGGAGGCTTTTCACAGACTTATTGGGGCATCCTAGCAGTAATGAATTACAGTAGTCCAGTCTAGAAGTAACAAAAGCATGGACTAGTTTTTCAGCATCCTTTTGAGAGAGGATGTTTCTAATGTTCTTGATATTGCGCAGGTGAAAGAAGGCTGTCCTAGAGACTTGTTTTATGTGTGAGTCAAAGGACATGTCCTGGTAAAAGGTAACTCCAAGGTTTCTTACAGTAGAGCTGGAGGCCAAGGTAATGCCATCCAAAGTAACTATATGATCAGATAATGTTTCTCTGAGGTGTTTAGGGCTGAGTATAATGACCTCAGTTTTTTTCTGAATTTAGAAGTAAAAAATTATAAGTCATCCAGGCCTTTATGTCTTTAAGACAATCCAGAAGTTTGTCTACCTGATTAGTTTCATCTGGCTTTATAGATAAATACAGCTGGGTATCATCAGCGTAGCAATGGAAATTGATGTGGCGTTTTCTTATAATATTGCCTAAAGGAAGCATATATAGAGTGAAAAGTATCGGTCCCAGTACAGAACCTTATGGTACTCCATGTCTCACTTTTGTATGAATGGAAGATTTGTTATTAACGTTAACAAACTGAAATCTATCAGATAAGTAAGACTTAAACCATTCTAGTGCTGTTCCTTTAATCCCAATGTGTTCTAGTCTCTGTAACAGAATTTTGTGATCGATGGTATCAAATGCAGCACTAAGATCTAAAAGGACGAGAATAGAAACATATCCACTGTCTGAGGCCATGAGAAGGTCGTTGGTAACCTTCAGTAGTGCTGTTTCTGTACTATGATGTTTTCTAAAACCTGACTGAAAGTCTTCAAGCAGACTATTCCTGTGTAAATAAGGAATAGTCTGCTTGCAAATAGGAGAGCTACTCCTCCGCTGGTGCTGCTAAGATGACTTAGAACAACCTCCCCATCCCACTCCCACCTCCAGTCTGTTCCGTTTAAAGTGTCGCTGTGCGTTTCTTGTAGCGTTGCTATGTTTATTCTCTTAAGCTGTAAATGCTCAAAGAGGCAAGCCCTTTTTTTCACAGTGGAGATGGTAAAATTACTCATAAGATCAGACATGAGGAGAGATACACACATTAAAAACGATACAAAAGTTGAGACTCACAGCAGACGGACCGACTTACATGTCTTCATTTTCCTCAACATTTAAAAGCTCAAGTTTGACCCTCCGAACCAGATTCTTTAATCTGTAGAACTCCTGTTCAGTGAAGCCCCCTTCACCTCTAAGGTTCATCTGAGCTCGCACTGAGGTCAACAACACCATCTTGTCCCCAAAATGGTCTTCAAACTTCACATTTTTGCGGTGTTTCGTTTTCTACAAAAATTGACACCACAACTTCAGGGAGGGAAAGAAAGGGAATTACCTGATTTAATGTGCAGCTAAATGACTACCCCCCCATCCTGCTAGAATCGACAGGAAAATATGGATGGGGGACAAATTATACTTCATAAGAAATGAATTGGTCGTCCTAAAATTTCATGGCACACTTTATCTCGCTTCACAGTGCGCCGGTTGACAACCACTAGCTTAATAACTAGCTTAACCACTAAGCCAAAGCCAATTAACATAGGCCACAGCGTCAACATTAGCATGCAAACGAACTTCATCTGAGCAGCAGACTTCACTCAAGGATGGGGAGGAACAGAGGGCTCAGATTTCTTATGAGTAATTAAACAATCCAACCTGAATTACAGTACGAAAAAAACAAAAAAACATTTGCCTTTTCCCCACTGTTTTAGTACATTCTCAGTCAGTCTACATTTGGTCAGAGTTAACTTTGTTTAACAACAGATCAGCTTGAGTCAAAGTGCACTCTTTAAGTATGTGTGTTCACGCTGGCACCAGTCCATGTGACTGGCACGATCCTACCACGAGGCAGAGAACTGTTTCAGTGTAAATGTAAATCCGGGTTCTTGGAATTAAAAATAGCAGGATCACCATCTACTGGAATTGTTGGATCTATATAACTGGATCTTCTCTCACATTGAAAAAACTTGACCTGCATTTACAAAGAATGCTTTTAGTCTCTGTTCTGCTCGCCTTAGATATTCCATTATTCATATTCTGCAACACCCGCGACCCTTAAATGGATAAAGCGGTAGACGATGAATGAATGAATTTTCTGCAACATCATACCAGATCAGAGCAATGGAGTACGTGCAGAAAAAACAAGAAAATACTTGACATAAGAAACGTGTGTTACTCTCTCATCAATTTCCATATTCTGAGTGATATATCAGACTTATTTTGTTGTGACAAATAATGTATGTTCGCATCCATTGACACAATATAAATAGTACACTTTGAGTTAAACAGTTCAAGCTTCGACAATCTTTGAGAAGACAGCACATCTCTGGCTTTTAGTGCAGGTAAATAATGCACACATTGAGTATCCACATCATCTGTTCACGAAATTCTGTCTTCACAGAGGTGATTCCAAGTTGTCTCACCTTGAGAATAAGTTAAATGCATTAGAACCAATTGTCTGGCATGTCAAAGTTGGTCAAACTTAATTTTTTTGGGGGGGGGGAGTGACAGACCTAATCAATAGGACAAAGGGTCATGACACAATAAATAAATATGGTCATGATTGATCTAAATGTCTAGACCAGTATTGCTCATTGCAGGGCTCGCAAAGCTTTCATTGGGAGCTCGCTTGACATCCACCGCAGCCAATAAAAAAAAAACCTAGAGAGACGCCCGAGCTCCGAGGTGTAATTGAACGCATAAGCGCAAGTTGACTAGTGCATAGGTAGCAAATTCTGTACCCAGGCCCGGATTAACACCCTACGGTGCCCCAGGGTAACTACTCTTGAAGTGCCCCCCTACTCTGATTTTACATGTAAAACGAAAGTGACATTTAATATGACATGAACACCAAATATTTACAAGAACATATAGCTATAGTAGAGGCTTATCGTACATACTACAGAAAAAGAATTTCAATTCAGGTGCAAAATATATATATATATATATATATATATATATATATATATATATATATATATATATATATATTGTTTGCACCTGAATTGAAATCCTTTTTTGTACTTGTTTGCATATATTCCAGTAAATATGTATATTATAGAAACCTCTTAAATGTTTATATTATAGAAACCTTTACAACGGTTTGCCCCATCTGTCAGTCTAAGAATAAATAGATCTAAACAGAACAGAATGAGGTATAAACAAACTATGTTTACTAACAATCAAGCATCTCCTCTACTGACAAATGTAAGCCTCAGCAACTGTACATTATAGATTATTTACATTTTATATACGTATATATATTATATATTTTAATTATACATGTTATGAGCTCCATCGAGCCCATTCAAACTGGCTCCCCCAGGTTTCCTTAAATACATTTCAAATGTAAAAATACTATTTATGCTATGGCTTGTCTGAATACTTGTATGGTTATTATTTACTGATATGTGCATCCACATTGCTCTGCAGTATGCTCTGCACACAACACAATTCAATGTTTGATCATTAGTCAATCTCAATAAATAGACATCCATCTTGCTATAGTCCATTTTAAAATGATGTGCACCAATGAGGAGTGACATCATCACATTCATATAATGTCTGGACTGGTCCTCACTGGTTCGCATACAATGCGCTCACACAACGTTCTGAAACAGGATGAGCACTTTATTCTTTGGCACACAATTAACTCAAAAAGAATGTTCTTACAGTAAAGTTGAAATACTTTCCAGCGCTCTGAAAAAAATCGGTAAAGTGCGACAATCATTTTTCTTTGGTTGCAACAGTGCGCCTGACAGCTAGCTGGTCTGCCTGTGTGTAGCATTAAGTATTTTTCCCCAACAGCCTAGAGCGAAGAAGAATACCATGGTCTGAGCCAATCAGAGGCAGAGAAGGGGCGGTCTCCCACCGCCCCTCACACACGGAGCACATACAGAGACGCAGACCTACGATAAAGAGTGAACTTGTCTAGAGTCTCGACAACGCTCGTGGCGACAGGTGTAACAAATGTTTTGCTAGTAAAGGCAGTAACGTAAGTGATCTGTGGAAACATTGAAAGTGAAAGTACACTCTACTTCTGCTGGTCAAAGTTACAGACAAGTCCAAAGCCCCTTCACAATGGCAGCTAGTGGGAGGATGACAGAGGAGAGGGTGCTGAGGGGGAGTTTCAATCAAGATTCAGTGATATGAATAAGTACAAAGACATTTTCAGCTTTAATGCATGCCTACTTCTGCTCATCCCAGTATTAAGGAAGGTCTAACACAGTTTTTTATGATTGGAACGACAGTGGGTATCCTTGCATTGCATATTGTATGTTGTGTGATTACAAATTAGGCAGATATGTGAGTCTGGAGTGGATTTTGTTTTTGTGGCGACTCGCCTGTTGACTTAATTCTGCCAGTGCAGCTCACTTGGATAAAACAGTGAGGATCACTGGTCTAGACACTTTACATTCCAAACTTCAAACACGTTTATTAAATCACCCGTTAAGTCTGCAGAGCAGAGGGTTTTTTTTGTTAGCACATCCACTCAGATGTGACCAAAGTTTGGTTTATTGTTACCAGTTTAGACATCCATCATTCTATGCAATGTCCATGGATTCAAATATCCAGGTGAGCAAGTTCTACTTGCAAACAGTGAAGCAGTTGACATGTGGTAACCAAATCCTTGGCCCCCAATTATTGCCATTTGCACAATTAATTATAATTCCAAATGGATAAAGTTAGATAGATTACCTCAACCCAATTGTCATAATTTTTTAAAAAACATATAATAATAATAAGGTGAGTTCCAGTACTGCCTGTTGTCCACAGAGGCAGCAGGTTCCTCACATGCCCAAAGCAACATTGTTGCATGTAGTCTGCTGTAAATGACCTCACTGAATGTGTGACCTCATGGGCAGGCGGCAGAAGAGAGGGGGTTTTTTTTCTCTCTCCCTGGTGATGCTCCAGCTGTCAGCACTCCCTAAATGACTGATCACTTCTACAAAGTGTATATAAAATTGGAAATAGTCACCGGGTCCGGAAAATGAAGTGCCTGAAACCTGTATTCTCTGGAATGACCAGCAGTGGGCGACTCACTGGTTGCAGAAATAAATCCTTTTCTATAGAAGTCTACAAGAAAAATATATACTTCTAACTTGATTTATAACGTCAGTTAACACTTTCCTGAGGAGTTTATGGTCTCAGTCACTAGTTTCAAATCTTTTCCAATATAACACAATGTGCATTTAGTAAATGATGGTCTCATTTAGAGTAAAAACACCGGAGCTTGGATACAGCGTGTAGGTGGGCGCGCCGTGGACGAGCTGTCAGTCAGACCCACCCCCAATCCTACGTCTGGTTCCAAAGAAGCTCAAGATGGCACTGGTCGAGCGTCGGTTAGGTCACTTAGTAGCACTGGCTCCCCATTTGCGGAGGCTTGAGTCCCCCTGCGGCTGCGGCTTCAATTCCAACCCCGGTCCTTTGCTGTGTGTCCTCTGCACTCCCCCCCCCCTTTCACTCTAATGACTTTACTATCAAAGAAGGCTTAAAAATGCCCATAAATATATATATTTTTTTAAAAGATGGCACTGGTCACAAGCCACCCATTCACAACCCGACGGGTGGCTTGTGCCCTTGACACCTTTGCATTTTATTCTAATGCTTCCCTCAGTCAGTTAGTGTCATGCTGTTACTCAATAGGATATTGTACTGGTGTCGCAACAAAAAAGTAATATTCATTAATAAAATGAGTTACTGTCTAAGGAACAATTGTTAAATGGTTGCCAACTTGCCTTGTCTTGGTGGCATCTTTTAATAACAACCATAATTCTGCAAGTCAACAAACTTATTGAAATGAATTCTAAATCATTAATCATGTTCAGGTGTGCTGCACAGATACAGTTTAAATGACTGTTTTCACCTCCCTTGATTCTGTGCACATCCAGTAATTTTTCAGTAAATATAGTTTTTTGCAAAATGCAACCACATGGTTTCCATCACTAAATTTAAATGACACCCTTGCGTTGACCAGACTGCTTGCTTTTATTAAAATCAGCCCTCTCTACATGGGAAAAAATGTCTAATTGAAGTTTCTCTTGTTGTTTTTCTTTTGATATGTTTACAAACACCAACAGAACATTTTTTACCTTGCAAAGCCTGCTTTCAATTCTCAGTTTAAGGGGTGAGAAAGAGACAACTAAGGTGATAGTGGGAGGAGGAGGCTGGCAGGAGGGAAAAAAGGAAACAGGGACAGCTTTGTCACTTCATGAGAAAAAATTTATCCTGTTCCTTGGATCATTTGAACGCATCATAAACTCTCTCGCTCTGCCTCTTACCTTTCCTTTTCTTTATGCAACTCTCTCTCTCTCTCTCTGGCGTCATTTGAAAGGTGCATGCCTCACAGGTTTGAGTAATATTCCCAACTGGCTGTCAGATTTCATATGAGGCAGCTTCCCCCCCCCCCCCCGCTAACGCAGCAGGCAAGAGTGGAACCTCAAAGAGAGGCGGCATTAGAGGAAATCATTTCTGGACAGCAGAAGAAGAGGAGACGAACGAGTGGAGAAAAATACAAAGCGTAGACTGTCTCGAACACCTTCTCATTAACTCACAAACAAGTAACATAAGTTAAATTCTTCTGATTTCAGGAACATACACTTCATAATGCCAAGAGTCAGACTCTGCTGTCATTTGTAGTAGCTCAAAAAATATTATGTAGATTCAAAGTTAAGACAACTATTGAATTCTCTTGAAAGATCATTCTTGCACGATCTCCTAGCCCAAACAGACAAGGTTCAGTTCCGTTCAAGGTACAAATAAAAATATCGAGAAAAAAAGAAAGTTGTCAGCTCACTTCTCTGATGAAAGAGCCCGATGAAGTCACTTCAGTGGGTTTGCTGTTTCTGTAATGATCAAACATTAATAATGAAAGTCTTGGAACAGGTGTGAAGGAGCTTTTGTTTGTCGCTTATGAACTCTTTCTGGAGAGCTGTCTAAAACTGTAACCCTGTCAAAACACGAGAAAAGTGGAACAAATATCAGAAATACATTCACGCAGAATTGTCACGTTCCATTGATTATGATCAAAACACATTAACTACAGTCACAGTAGCTATAATCACCATCCATAATCCATATCTTTCATATTAACATTAACTTACTGTAAGGAAAAAGGCTCCACTGAGTATTTCTTATTCTTAATCTCCTTATTTTTGGTTTTCTGATGCACAACTTTTGAAACATTTGATTCAGTTTTGCTTCACCCATACCAGAGTAGCAGCGGTTTTTGGTGAAACAGCTCTGCAAACCCACTGTACACATACTGATCGGGAGCAAAAGACACACATACAAAGTCACTGACTTTGGTATGGTGAAGACCGAAACAGGCCTGGAAGGAGAGTGAATATTGGATTTACATCTGTCACACGGCCATAAACAAATCCATGTGGATGCAGTGTTGCCAGATACAGCTGATGGTTTCCAGGCCAAAAACTGTTCAAAAACCACCAGAACACACAAAAAGATAGAAGATATTTTTGTGTGGACCAGAGTGTTGCCCCCCATATAAATAAATATTTATTAGATTTCACTCCATACAGATGTGTGTGTGTTTGTGTGTGTGTGTGTGTGAGTGTGTGTGTGTGTGTGTGTGACAGTGTGTGAGAGTGATTGAGTGAGAGAGATCTCAACTTAAAATGTAGAACAGGCTCTCGGTTGCAACTTTAACAGGCCGCTGAACTTGAAATTTAACATTCAAACTTTAATTAGGTATCACAAACAGCAGCCAATCAGAAACTTTTATTTAGTCTCCAGCTAGGTGACATAAACAAGCACACCCAGCGAGAAGAGATAATGAAGAATGAATGAAGTTACCTGAAAGAGAGCAGTGGACTTCACATGACAACAATGTATAATGAAGACCGTTTTATAACGCTGCAGTACGGAATTCATATAAAATGAAACTCTGATTTCCTTCCCGGGAAGGCAGCACAGAGCTGCCTGTCGAGGTGTTGGAAAACGGCCAAGGTGTCTCCTGTTTCCAGCTGAAGGTACTTGTTTACAACTTTGGTTTCCAGAGTAATCAGCCGTAAAAGAGTTAGGCACATATATATTGTTAGACTTATCACTATATATCTCACTCAGGAGTCGTGCGGCATTGCAGTGCTCAGCACCTTCTGCCCGGGAGAAGTGTAACTTCAGCGTATCTTCTTTATCAAGTATTCTGTCGATGCAGTCAGCTGTCACTAACCAGCGAGTAACACTTGGTGAAAGCAATTTCAGGGGACACCAATGCTGGCTGAAAAGGGCGAACCACTTGTAGGTCTCTCTGATCGAGATTGCTGGGGTAATGCTGCTTCTAAGTCAGGGACATTGGCACACGCCATTGCCCCTGATAAGTTGTAAACTTGGCTTCCTCCGTTTAAGCAGAGTGTAAACTGAATGTTGTTGACCAACCATTATACTTGCTCCGTCAGTAGCATTCCCCGCCATATTCTTGATTTTTAGCCCACAGGCTTCCAGAAAAGTCTTGACACTAGGCAAGCTACGAGACTGATGTATTTAAGTTGCCCCGTGAGCCTTCAGGGGCCCGGTGTCTGGTGTTGCAAAATTTGCAATGTGCCTTGGAATCATCTGTAACTGTTATTATCCATTGTTTCAGGTCAGGGTGTCACGGCTCCCCTTTTCTGTGTTTTCGGTGTGTATCTGTCTTGTGGTTATGTATGGGTGTGAGCGTGTGTGGGTGCTTGTGTGTGTATTTCCTCCCCGTAATCAGCAGCTCATCACCCACACCTCATCCTCATCAGACACAGGCAGTATTAAGACATGGACCTCGCTGAGACACGTTGCCAGAATTTTATACCAGTTGCAGAGATGCAGGATTGGATTCTGGAAAAAACAACTCATGCCACAGACCAGCACTCATCAGCTGGCTTACCTCCCGTGCTGCCTCACTCCACACCACGTTTGGCTCCCTGTCCGAAGCATCAGGATATGTGCACAGCAGCTATCATTGCCCAGCAAGCCTCTGCTCAATATTCTGCACGATATCAAATCAACCTGTTCCTCCTTTTACCCCTCAATCCGTGTCTCCCTGCTTGTTCTGAAATGTACCACCGACCACAATGCAGGGTGCTTTTCCCATTCTTTGCTGTTTGTTTTCTTATATTTCCCCCCGCCTTGGCTTCTTGGTCTTACTTCTACCGACATAATCTGACCAAAAACACGTGCCACTGCTTTCAGCGCATGCTCTATGATATGATGTTGAAGGTTGCAAAATGATTGTGTGTGTATCCAACTCACACAAGCTTTTGCAGTGTCAAAGTAAACTGCAGGTGGCCCAGTGTGGTAGTAAAGGTAAGTCATATCTTCCTCACCAGATTGAATAAAAAAATGATGTCATGTCAGAGTTGTGCTGCTTGACTGGATGTGGAGAAAATAATTTAGTTGAATACACTTTTCTGAATATATTGTAATTTGGAATATAATGAAAAAGCCCATCCTGGCAACACTTTGTGAATGCTGATGTTGGTTTGGACTGTTGGATGTTTTTTATATATTGATAAATAACAGTTTTTATCCCGCTGCCCCCAAAAACTGATGAAAGTTAATCCTGTTTTTTCAAGTTTGGCGTGTACAAGGTCTATACTAGTATCCACCATGGACTGTATATAAAGATGGATGACATGACAGCTCCCAAAAGTGAGACCAAATCATCTGATTGCCCCCTGGTGGCTGGTTTCATTATAGGCCTCTTCAATGTTAGCAAACCAAAAAATCAAAGAGGGTTTGTTTTAGTTAATGCTATAGAAATGGGGTGAAACATTGATCGACAGCAGGGACAGACTCGTAATGAGTCGAGCGCATGAATCCACTCCATGATTACTAATGTGCAGACTCCAGCTCCTCATGATGTAAAAAAAACAAGATGGCAGCAGGAAGTGGAGACACTCCATACATTCATTGATATCCACTGATTTCAGGAAATAGTCACAATCCCTCTGATTTACATGTTGAAATAAGCTTTTCCTCTCTGTTCACCCACTGTGTATTACCAAATTAGCTGCCAGAGATCAAGAAAGTTTTTTTTTTTAAATCACTTAAATCACTTTTAAATCACTGGTAATCACTTATTACCAGTTTTCCCTCTGGGCTAGCTGTAGCTGTTTTCTGTTCAGTACAGACCTTTGTGTTTGACCCGGATCTTTACAAGACTTGTTGCCATTAACAAGAATTCAAAAAATGTTGGCAGAATTGTTACAGTTCTAGTTTCACAAAGTACAACTCAGGGCTCATTAGCCCATGGATACTATTTTTGGCTGCCTGCAGAGTTTGGCAAGATTCACTTCCACAGTTTGGTTGACTGACTTTCTTCGTTTTCATCAAGTGAGCTTAGCTTTTTGTCCCCATAAAGAAGACAAGTTCCCATTATGTGAACCGATCAAGGCTCAAAGTTTGATCCATTTAGAGTTCCACACTCAGATGTTGTGTGGGTGAGTAAATGCCACTCTGTGGCAGATATATTCACTGTGGTACTTCAGGATGTGAGATCCATCAGCAGCACCAGTACTGTGGCAACACTGTTGGTGCTGGTGTGTAGTATATGAGAGCAGAATATTAATAATTTCTGGCATTAATATTTTTCAGGTTTTTCGGACAATTAATTACGTGAACAGTAGTTACCTGATTACTGTAAACCGCTTGTACATGGAGCTGGTGAGTCAGGAATCAGATTTCCTCTTCCCATGACCCCTGACCCTATTCTAGATGTGTCATTACCTCTGCCAAGAAGGGTAAGTTTTCACACCTGTCCAGTTGTTTGTTTGTTTGTTGTTTGTCAGCATGATAACCAATTCAATTTTTATAAATTTTTTTCACTTCTATGACATTGAAAGATTGTTTTGGGGACATTTTGACTGATTTCCCAGGACTGATGCATGGATATTGGTGTGGATCCAAAGGAAATTTGGACCTAATGGATTTAAGTGCTGTTTCATATGGGGATAAGTTATGTAGTGAATAAATTATGTTTTTAGTTTAATTACTTCCACCATGGAGGTTATGTTTTGGTCAGTCATTTTATCAACTGATCATTCTTCTGCAGTGGAGAAAATGATTTCACGATCTTTCCTGATTCATGATTGTTTTTTTGGCTTGGCTATAAGGCATTATTGAATTTGAGGGGACGGTTAGGCCTTGGCAGAGGCTCCACTGAATGACTAGTTTTCCTGTGATACATTACACTGCCTGCTGATTTTTTTTTTCCTCTTTGAAAGGGGCATGTATTAGAGGAAATACTGTGGTGAGAGCACAGATTTTCATTGGAATGCAAATTTGTGTTTATTTTGCAAACAGATATTCATTGATGGACAAATTTAGACTTCTAGAGGCTATGCTGTGTAACCGTCAGTTTTTGTCTGATATTGGATTTGAATAAGTGAATGCAGTGCTACATGTAATGATCATTCATCCAACTGCTCGGTGGTCACACCATCACTTTCCATGTCTTATCATCCATATGCTCTCATGTAAAAAAAAAAAAGCCTGCAAGGAAGGAAAATACATGATAAAAAAAAAAGTTTATCTGGTATGTCTAATCACCTACACCAATAAAATAGTCACAATCATTGAAACAGGATAAACATCCATCTGTTTTAAATCTTAGATTGTCACATACACTCACATAGTTTTTTGTTTGCATTTTGGGTCCTATCTATTCTAAAAAATTGGGAATTGTGGTGATTTAATTTTTGAATATTGAGAAAAATTAACAACCATCTATAACCCTGTTATATGTACTGCGAATAATATATACCTGGTATTGTGTAGTACGTCCATGGTCACGTCCATGATCACCAGGGTGCAGCTGACACAGCGTCCAGAACGACGTACATCCCAAAAGAGATCAAGAGGAGGACACAGACGATGCGGAGGAGGAATTGAAGTGACAGGGGGAAGAGGGCTGCGTCCAGACAACACAGACTGAAGAAGAAGAGCTTCATCTCTCTTCTATCATCGTGGGCAACATGAGATCGCTGGTTGATAAGATGAAGAGGACTCAACGCCCTAGTATGGACTTGGAGGGAATCCTGCAACTGCAGGGCCATGTGCTACCATTAACAGTCCAGGTGGACAGAAGAAAATCGGAGAGAGAACAGAAAGGAGGCAATTATCTACAACAGATGAAAGGAAACATTTCTGCAGCCCTGAACCATTGCTATGTTCATACGACATACCCAGGGAGTTCTCACGTGCCATCTTGGTTGTTGCAACTGCGTGTGATGTGATCCACTCAGTTACCAGTGATCTCCAGGGGACTGCAACTGCTCTGTGCTGATGAAAATGCACGTTTATATTCACTATTCACCACATATCTAGTATCATTACTATTGTAGTGTTGTTTTTACTTACTTTACTTACTTATCAACTTTCCATTTACTAATTGCATGTTGTGTAACCCTAACAAAGGATTTTCCCTCCTGGTATTAATAAGCTTTTTTCTGATTGTGATTCTAAAATTAATCCAACGTGTGCGGTCCGTTTGGACAAAGCATTGATAAAGGTCAGTTTTGGCTGGAAATCCAGTGTATTGCTGAAGCTGTCAGCGGCTTTACCCACATTATGTCATGAGTGCATCAGCCCCTTATACTCAGACCTTTCCTCAGAAAAATAACAGACACACCAGAAACAAGAATGTGGAAGGTAGAGGTAGAAAAAGGGTAGGAAGAGGCAGACTAAGAGCCTGCAGTCCGCCCGGCCAGCCAGCACTCAGTAATTTGGACTTAAAAAGGTCAGAGCTGCTGATGGCTCTATCCATCTTAAAAGCGAGCTGACCGGTGAGAGTGGGTTTGGGGTCAGGGTGGATTAGAGAGAAAGAGATGGCGATAAACAACAGCTTCACAACAACAGGTGTCTGCTGATGTAGCTCCAGTGCAGAGCATATAGAGGTATAACTTGGTATAACTTACGCTGCATGTGTACAATTTATCAAATATCTTCATCCTTTCTCTTTGTACATTTCATTCTCCAGTGAGAAGATGCAACAGGCTTTCTGATGGCTCAATCTGTCTAATTTGGCGGCTGACCCCAATGAGCGTGCACCGAAAAACAGTGGGAAGACGAAAAGAAGACAACACAGATGCGAACCACAAAGATGATGAGTAAGAAAAAAACATATAGGGATTTGGCGAAGAAGACTCTGGAGAAGACTCACAAAAAAGAGAGAAACAGCCAGATGGAAGACAGAATGAAAGGCTGTATTTTGGAGCGAGATGTGGATTTTGAAATTTGTTTGAAGGTCTGTGTCCAGCACCTCCATCATATCTAATACCCCTCTCCACCACAGGCTGTCCACTGATGGCTTCATCCATCTAACATGACAACAAACCGCTGCGAATTGCTTTGGGGGTCGTGATGGGTCAAAGCTAGAGAGAAAGAGAGGCAGAAATAGAAAGAGGCAGAGAAAGAGAACGGCGAGTGCATCGCTCTGTAATTCAGAACTGGTAATGATTGATCCAATCAAAGATCAGTATTAACATTATGGGGCCATGTGAAATATGGCTGGGGTTTAATGAATTCCTGCCTTCAAAAGAATCTCACAGTCCACCAATTTGTAAATTGCATGAGCAGCTTTTATGTTTTATTGTATCTTTAACACTAGTCTAAACCTGGGAGTTCTCATTATTTCTGACCTAGAGATCATCTGTTACAGTTTTTTAGTGCACTGTAGACAAGCTCTGTGTCATTTTTGATCACAGCAGATATTTTCCAAACAACGCTTTTCCACAACTCATCAAAAACACATTTTGACTGTTCACAACAAGCTCATTAGTGTTATATCAAAATGACCTTCACCATAAGTGCCTGGCACGCGATCAACATTTTTTATTTCCGTGCAGTGAAAAGGAAATGCATTCAAATAAAATAAGGAGTTCACAAAGCTGCATTTCCTGGTTATTTGGTTCCCGTTTTAGGTATTATTACTCTGCAGTTATTATGCAACAACTAATGTTATTTTTTCATAGCATTAAGACAGAGAGGGTTAGGGCTGCACATGGGCAGTGCTTTGGAATCACAGCTGACAGATAAGTGGTTTAAACTATTGTATTTAAGTGAAAGTTATAAAGTAATTAAATCTGGGTCAAAAAATGTACCTTAAGTCTGTTTTGTAGTGTTTCTAATCATCACATAGACATTTCTCTCCTAAAAAAAAATGAATCAAGTTTAAAGGTCCCATATTGTCACCTTTCTGGTGTTTTATTTGACATTTTTGATATTCTTAAGAAGATATATTTGGGGTTTTTTAGTACCAAAAACATCTCAATATGGTTTTAGAACTCTTTTTAAGGAGCTCTTCAAAGAAACAACTTTGGCCTGTCTAATTATATAAGTTATGAGCCTCTCTTCTGATTGGCCAACTGCGTCTGACTGACGCACGGCCAGGCCAACCATCTTCTGTCTGTTCACCGTGCTCAGAGCCGGCTCTTTCCGCGCTGTACCAGAGCGAGGCAGCTTCTGCCCTTGATTGATTTGTGTTTCTTTTTAACATGAAAATGGAATTGAGAATACTAAATTAAATATTTACAACTTAAAGTTTACAGTAATATGGAGTTCAGCTAGAGTTTAAATAATTCTAACACTAATGAATTTTGGGGGAAATGAGTGTAAAACTTACATTAATTATGCCATTGAGGAGACGGATTCCTGTAATATGTGAATTTTAGCCCCTGTGGGTTCAAACCTTTTAATTAATGTTGCAGTTTGAACAAGGCAAAGCTAATTATAATTTCCTGAGAAATATCAAATGAAGCATTATCGGATCATTCAAATCTAAGTAGAAAGGAGGTAAAAAAAAAATACATGGAACCAGATGTAGAATTAGAGGTGGGTGTGACTGAGAGGTCATTCATTGGGTGCCCACCTGCAACCATGCACCCATTGAACGGACCAGCTTATCAGTCATCCTATATCCATGATCCTGTGCTTTATAGTCTATTTTATATAAATGAGACCACAATTTACAAAACATCAACTTGAACATCATTCTGTATTGAAGATTTGAAACTGGCAATTGAGACCATAAATTCCTCAGGAAAACATTAACCGACATTATAAATCAAGCAAGGAATAGAATAATTTTTTCTCATAGACTTCTATAGAAAATGACTTATTTTTACAACCAGTGATTCGCCCTCAACTGGCCATTCCAGAGAATGCAGGTTTCAGGCCCTTCTGCATTGGCTTCATTTTCCGGACCAAGTGATTACATCCATTTTTATATACATGCTATGGTTAAGATGGATAGCATGTTAGCAGTAAGCTAGCAAGCAACAGTATTTTTTTGGCCTGCAAGTAGTAGAACCCAACTGATCAACCTAAATAGCCAAGGCAATATACCAGCGTATATTAGCTGATGACAGAATTGGGAGTATACAGAATTCCAGGAATATTATATTTGTAAATGTGTCACAAATCCATTGTTTGTACACCATAGATAGTGACAAGTTTATTTTTCATCTTTAAACTAACCGTCCCACTACATTGTTTTTGTTTACAATTGATAAGAAAATTAAAATTAAGGGAACCTTATTTATGTAATGGGTTGTGTAAATAAAATTAACATAGTCTGATATAAAATTATCTGACTTACTTTTCAAATTTCAATTTCAATTTCAGATTCCACAAAAATTGCTCCTCAGCCTCCAAACTTTTCAACCACATATTTCACTTTGACATGTGGATGGGTTTTTGTGCTGCTTTCTGGTTTGATGAAAGGCAGATCAATAAATACTGTTGAACAGACCTGCAATTTAGAAGCCCCTAGTATATGACTTTAATGCATTCCTGCCAGACAATTAAAAAACTGTACTTTCATTGGTCATGGCAATTGTATTGTATTGAATATCAAAAGTTATTTTTGAAACACTAGTGTGTTCTGCTGGCTGAATTGTGTCCATATTCATGAACGGCCAGCAGTCATCCTTGGGCAAAAATGAATAAATATGTGGTGTAAGTTAGTGTTGACATCACCATATTCCTGAGAGTCACACTGGGAGAGGATCCAGGAGGAAACAAAGGATGGAGAGGAGGAGACAAGGAGGAAGCAGCAGTAAAGCTCCTGTTTGAAGGGGAGATGAAGGGCCTGGGGAATGAGGAAGGAAAGTGAAATGAAGAGAAAGGTAAAAGGTCAAACTCCTCCTTAGACAGGTTAGAGGAAGGAGAGAGGTCAGACTTAAAATTGATGGGAGGGAACACAAAGAAGGAAGGAAGAGAGTAAAGCAATTCAATATATATATGCTAGAACATATACCTTACAAATGTTGATGAAAAAAAATACTCAAATATACAAAAAATTTAACTCACACCACATCTTTGCTGGCATGCATTATGAAAGGTAAGCTAATTGTATTGAAGGTAAACTGATAGCAGTTTAAATCTTAGACAGGTCAGTGAAAGATGAACATTTTGGGAAATGCATTTTTTTTAGATTCTTACCCAATCCCCTAGAAGAACAATGCTTAGCACCTGCAAACCTTTTAACTAGCTCAGTTAAAAGTGAAAATACTGTTTCTCAGTTTTAGTGAATAAAGATTCCCAGATTTCTATTTAGACGTGTTGGACACATGCTTCAGATACACATTTGTTAGATATTTGCACTAATGCTAACTACCGGAACTAGCAGTGTGTGGAATGCAAAGAAATGGAATTGTTACTGATCGTCTGATGTGAAACCGATTTTTTTTTCTTCAAATTTCCCATTATTCATTGTGGGGTTTGGTGGACTTCCTGATGGGCTTTAATTCACCTTACATTCACTGATGTCCAATACTTTTTGAGACACTACAAACAATTGCCGGTTCCATCTGTGTCCCCCATCCAGCCCTAATTGGTTGAGGTAAAGTGTACTCTTCACGTTTGGACTTTAAGAAGAAAGAGTCGAGAGAAAAAATCTGCGAGTACATTTTGGAGAAAGATGAGAGGAGGCAGGGTGGTTACTTGATGTCCCGGGAGAGTGCGGTGGCTGGGCGGACATGACAGACATCTTGGAGGAGCGCTTTCAGTCCGTATGTTGCCTGTCAGTCGATAAAGTTTCGCCCTGTTGCACATCCACCCAGGAGAAAGACATTTACAACCGAGCTGTTGTGAACATCCAGAGCACTCGCGCGCACATGCACGCACACACACATTTTCAGACACACACACCTAATGCATGGAAAACCAAATACACAGGAGAGGAGAGATTTACAACTCAAATGTTGTTAACATGAGGCCTCTTGTGGAATACACACACACACATACAAACGCACACGGCTGATTTTAGTGCTGCAAGACTGAAGCCATTTCAAACACTCATTTTGTGTAGCATGCTCTCTGCAGCCATTACACACAGCTAAGTCACTCAAGGGAATTATTATTACAGTATTATGAAATCCAGGAGGCCTGTCATGACAGCATCACAGACACCTCAGAGATATTCTTGATTGGAACATGCAGTATGTAACTGTATACTAAGGCAGCATCTGTCTCTTTTCATTACGGCCTGTTGTTTTTGTTCTTCAGGCAACTGCAAAAATAGATGTTTGACATACATTAATGAACATTTCTGTAGTGTAAGCGTATGCATTCATTTAAAATATGCCGTACGTTTGTATTAATGAAAGATTATATATTGATTGCGTGCAAGTCATGAATTTAGGCCTCAAGACCATATAAAAACATGTAGACTAATAAAGATTGTGGGGGGGGGGGGGGAACCTGATTAACATAATGTTATACATTAGTTACTTTGAATGGAATTGTATTAATAATATCAGGCAAGAAAAGTTTTGATCAATTGAAACAAGTTTTACCAAATCTTGTTTTCAGAAACTTTGAAAACTATTCAATGCTGAAGTGTTACTTTTCTTTTCATTTGAGAATTTGTCTCACGTTTTTTTCATTGAAATAAGTGACACTGCAGAATTTTGCAAAAAAACGCTAAAAAAGCTGTGAACATAGATATATAAACTGTGAATTGGACTACGCTCACTTCAAAGACGGCTGATACACCACTTACACAAACTTTGATGGTTGAAAAAGAACATAGTGGGTTATCTTCAGGTGTTTCACACAGAGTGCGTTTCAACTTTTATTAGCTAGAGGGTAGTTCAGGAGTAGTCAGTAGACGGTGTTGTTGGAATCATCATTTAACCTTATTTGCATATCTTATCATCATTTTTAAATGATATATTCACGTTTTAAATTGCTATATTGCTGACAGTTAGATGAGAAAGTTGAGACGACTTAGTGGGTTAAGAATAAAGCGAAAACCAGGTGGTGGTGAGCTTTAGGTAGCTTAGCTAGCTTAACATGGAACGTCCTGTAAATTCACAACAAAATTTCCCAAAATGCTAAATCTTTTCTTTAAATTTATCGCCACGGAGCTCTAAATTAGGACCGCTGGGATTTTGGGTAAATATTTCCATTTGTTTGGTCTTTTTTTTTCTATAGGAGTTCATCAGAGGTGGATTAGGTTTGACCCCGAAAGGACTATACTAATTTATTTATTTTAAACAAAATCTGACTAGTCATGTAGTGAGGAAGCAAGTTGGTGATTAACCGTGCTACAAACTTCTTGCAAAGCACAAAACGTTTGAAAATGACATTTAGACATTTTCCTCAGATTGTTCAGTCCTAGAATGTTCATGATGCAAACCATTTGAACACACTTGTAGCTGCTTTCTTGCATTACTTGGAAGTTCGCATAAATTGCTGAGTGAATGTTCCTACCCCCCCTGGGAGCCTGTTAAAAACCCTTAAATCCAAAACCAAACTACATGAGCATCAGTGGACTGTCAAAGCTTACATTTTATACTTCAACTATGAATCATGTAACCATGCTACAGGCTTGCGGTTTGCCGCATTAAAATTAAACGCTTGTACTAATTAGACTACTTATACTAATACTGTGTAATATTACATGAACAGGGTCATAAATTTAATTACAATAGCCTTCACTGGAGAACTGCGCCTTCAGACATAAATCCTGTTATATATTAAGTATCTTTTAAATCGCCTGGGAACCTTCAGCCTCCTTTCATTTGGCACTGAAGAACACCGCTGTACATACACACGCTAATTGTCAGGACGAGCTAGAAGGCATTCACTTTCAAATTAAAAGTAAAACCAACAAAGCCTGAATTTAAAATATGAATGAAAAATAGAAAATATGGAGAGAAGGTAGAAAATGTAGTCAAGAAATCAAAATATTAAACTGTTAACAGTTAAACAAAAGCCCTGAATGCTGCACTCTTAATATGAAAGCTGCAGGGAGTATGGTCCGACACACACACACACACACCCAGAGCGATTTCCAAATATGGGGATTATTAATTGACAAAATGAGTTTGACACTGGTCTGATAGATGTGCAGTACAGCGCAGAAGGCAGACCTAATCACTCTGGGCCTAAATGGATTCATTATGACGACGAGTGCGACACGCAGCTACTGCCACTACTGCAATGCAGAGAGAAAGGGCGGGGGGTGAAGGGGGGGGGGGCCTTGACTGGAAGACTAATATAGCACAACGACAGCAATAAAATCAGCTCTTGCTTTATGACAGGACATTACACTGTGCTGAGAGTGGTGCACGCGGAGGGAAACGGCAGTAAGTACAGGTTTTATATAGTCCCTCAGGCATTTCATTGTAAATGCATGTATGTAGATTGAACTAATTAGCAGTTATCAAGATTGTGATTTCAGCTCTGTGTGACTGTAACAGGTGCAGCACATGTGGCCATGAACAAATGGCACATACAGTAGTGGGCACACTATGTGTTTTTTTTGAAGTACAAAAGACACACTTGATATGGGAGATAATCACCACAGGTGATCACATAAGCATAATGTAGCACTTTCGCAATCTGTCCCTGCATTAACATCACATTAACTTAGACAAATGACCCCATGCTTCAACTAATTGCATATAATTTCCCTGCTATCATAGAGAACAAGAAGTGTGTTTGTTTTCTTTTGCAACAAGTTCGTACTTTGCCCTAAATTGGTTTTATCATAATTTGTATCTGCAATTCTATTCTTGAAATCTGCGAAATGTGCACATTTTGCTTGTTTAGATTTTAAAAAATTAAAAAATTAAGACCACTCATATATTTCCTTACTGAATATTCAACTTAAAGTTGGAAAATTATACCAAACTTAACTAACATAATTTTTCATAATTCTTTCTGTCTATGTTTTGGCACATGCAACATCTGGTTAAAGACAGGGAGCGATTGTGGTCCTGGTAAAATACTGAAAAAGTCAAAGCTAAAATCTTTCCACATCCATAAACAGTGCTTTTCCCCCCCACTTAGACTAACCACAGACAGTGACTCGGGATGTGAACTTCAGTGTTAAGTGTAGGTGCACCACACTCTGTATGCACAAGATGGTTGATTTGATTAGTAACAATAAAGACAGATAATTACTGTGGTATCTGACTAATTGAGCTTACATAATTTACAGAAAGAATTGTATCCTTTTGTAAATTAAGCTTTGAAACACTTTTCATAAGCTATCTATGCATAGCTTTGCTAAATTAGATCCCGTAGAAGGTTTAAACTAAGCCTCACAGCTGAGGTGGCTCTTAAAGGCCATAGTGTCACTGGGTGGAACACAGACTTTGGCACAGAGGAAGAATGAAAGAGAGCCACGGAGCAGATTAAAACAGACTGCTAAAGAGGGGGGAGTGGGAGTGGGAGCGGATCAGCGGGTAGTTGTTCATCACAGCATTGTTTTATCACAGTACAAAGAGGCGCCTTGTGTTTAGAGCATCAGCTCTGGGACCAGCTCCTTACTCTGAGACATTTGCTCAACAGTGAGTGTGTCTATGTGTGTGTGTGTGTGCTATCTGTCAACTGTGAAAGGACAGGTCTCAAAACACGTTGACCTGAGTTTGATTCTCTCCAGCTGTTTCCGTTGTTACTGTACAACAAGCCAAAGGCACCCATTCGGCGGAATGACCTATCTCATCAGTTTTCATGTGGAGAAAGGTAACTCTTACTTTGCAATTTGTCCTGATGTTTTCTTTTCTTTTGCAGTAGCCTAAATGAGGCTCCCTGAAAACGGTCCACCATCTATAAAGATGGCACTGAAACGTACAAGACACTTTAGTGTCAACAATGCCTCTGCTCTTTTGCAGGCCTGTCATTCAGAGATTTCACATCCAGCGCGATTAGAAAGGTTTCTTCAGTATAACATATGTAACAGAAAATCACAGGTGACCACACTTTCATGGATTTTTTTTTTTTTTTTTTTTTACAGTAGCAAGTTTGAACAGACCTTTTCCACTTGTGAGGAAATTTATGATTTGTATTTTGAAATAGAAGCGTATGCACCTCATTCCAGATCACTGAGGGGTTTAGTCATTATACTTTTACTTCAGGATGACCAATGTTAGGTCCAGTGACGCCAGGTATCCACACAGATAGACTAGACTAAGCTAAACGCATTATGATGTGTTACTCTGTGTTTTTCTGTGTTACTCTGTGTTTTAGATGAATCGTGATCCCGCTACTGCTTAAAGGGGGGTGGGGGGAGTAATAAGGAAGGCAAATTTAGACTCTGCCGACGGGTCATTTGTATCTCACAATCCAGAAGGCTCGGCTCAAGAGTGCGGCCGGTGAACTTGGGACGCAGCTCGGGACATGAGCAGCTGCCAGTTCAGTATCATCTTTATCTTTAAGTATCAGGAAGGATTTGTATGTGACTTGAAAAAAAGAGATTGCTTAAAGAGGGGGCTCTTTCCAAACTGGTGCCTCCCCTGTGGCATTTCACCACGCCAGGCACTCACACTCCCAGCTGTGAAGGGCACTCCACGTGAAGAGGACAGGTGTGAGAAGAAACTGATTCTTACGATGGAAGAGTGCACGTTTGTCACCATGGATACTGATAAGTGTTTGTTTGCCAAGCTGCTGGGACACATTATGCACGGTTTCCCCACAAATACACGGCATCCCCAAGAGTATGATATGTTATTGGATAAACACAGCAATTAAATTTATGGACAAATGAGGAATGTTCTCTCAATCCTCGGTGCCGCAGAGCTCCATCGTCAACGCTCCGCACTGCTGCTCTCAGCGAATTTCATATGCCTCAGGAAATAGTCCCCGAGAAAAAATGCACTACTCTATGAACTCCTCAGGCTACATCCACCATAAAAAAAGGTTTTAGTCTTAGAGTGCATCACTTCTGCTATGTTAACCTTTTGTGTTGGACTATGGAAACGCTGTTGGCCTCATTTTACCCGGGACCTCGGGTATGGGAGACCGACGCGCATACCACTAGGCCACAACCACGGAGTTGCGGCGCAACCCACTAGCACAGGGGTATTCAATTAAAATTCAAGGAGGTCCAGTTGGAGAAATTTTCCTCAAGCAAAGGTCCAGAACATCATAATGTCTAACTTGCGCTATGATTCATTGCCATATTGAAGGAGGCCCGTTGTATCAGCATCTAGTCTAATCATCAACAACTGACTGTCAAATCAAATAAGTAAAAAAAGGCCTAAATCCAATAACATTTCAACAATGTTAATTGTCAGTTTTCATATTGACCTGGAGGAATTATAAATAACAAGTACTCTAATAGTGTTCTCTTCTAACTTCATCCAGCACGGTGCTTTTATCACTGCATCTGCGCAACTCTTGAAGATCCAGAGACTTTTCAGCCAGTTAGTAATGGTGCGCTGAATGCAGTATTACTCATTTACGATTCAAGGGGAACTTAATGTCAGCAGTTGATTAAGATAAAGAACACCATTACTGCTTTTTGTTTTTTTTAATTCACACAAGATTTCTTAAGATTAGTGTTACAAAGCATTTTAAAGAGGAATAAAAAACAGCTGATAAGAGCGGGAAAAAGCACAAAGACCGAGAAACAAATAACTAAACCAAAGCCGAGTCAATAAAAGTCTCACTAATTTCACCAATGCAAGTAAAACAATAAAGAGTGGTTGATAAAACTACAACAACTTTGGAGGCTCCTTCTATGAAAGCAGTTGTTTTAAAGCTGACACTGTAGTGACTTAGTCTGCTTGAGGGCTGGGGGATGTCCGTATGTTTGTCTCCTCCTGTCATCCTGGCGATCAGGGAAGTAACTGCAGATGAGTGGCATCTGTCAGCTTCAGCTCAGAAGAAGTCTCTCTTCCCTACAGAAAAATACCCACCATACTGCTTACTCAAGTTGAAGTTGTAGTTTTATTTTTAATTACAGCAGGTCTCACTCACTGCTCAATTTTTTCATGAAATTTCAAGAGTTGGATGTAACACAAATCAACAAATTCCCACAACACAACCAAATACACACAACGCCATGACTCCATATCCACCATGCTTCACAGATGAGCTTGCATGCATTAATGTTATTTGTATGTGTGTGTTGAATTGTAATTAATACATTATCTTGATTTTGAGGTCACGTCTCCACAATGGCTTTTTACATTTGTGTTGGCATAACGTTGTAATACAAGAATAAATACACACATTAGTTTTTAATTGGTAACTGTCAAATGAAGATGATGATGGAATAATGATGTCATGCTCCTTTGATTGCTAGGAGTATGCCATTGTCATGGCGATGGGGTGCTCCTTTGATTGTTAGGAGCCTTTGATTGTAAAAAATATACGAACTCAGTGTGGAACCAGCAAAAGTCAGTCATTTCAATATCAGAATACAGAAAGATTGATATGAGTCTTACCTACTAACATTAACAATCTACAATGGCGAAACCAATTCTTGACAGCGAAACCAATCACTACTTCAAGTGGAAGATCAAAAAACTGGAGGAGAAACTTGAGGAATCCAGTATCTTCTGGAAGGATACAACTGTATCAAACTCTCACAAAATAGAGTCTCTTGAGAAATTCAAGTCTCAAGCTGAGAATAAAAACCGGGCTCTGCAGGAAGAGGTGGAAGCTGCCAGAAAGATGGAGCGGGAACACTTGCAACAGTGCCTAAAAGAAATTGCAATACTTCAACAGAACAATTCTGTCTTGCGGGACGCCAATGACTGCAAAACAAAAGAGCTGGCAAATCTTGAACAGCAGATTAAGGATTATACCCAGAATAATAGAGAGGGTGTGAGTACAGTTAGTGAACCGACAGACGAATCCACGGTACGCCTGCAAGCAGAATTCGACCAGAAGTTGGCTCGGCAAAAACGCAAAGCAGACAGGGCACTGAAAGAGCAGGCAGAAAAACATGAATGTGAGATGTTAAGGATGAAGCTACAGCTCAATAAGATGGGAGGTAATGACCAGAGTAACAAATACATGTTACACATGCAAGCACAATTCGACCAGAGGTTGGCTCTGCAAACTGACAAAGCAGACAGGGCAATGAAAGAGCAGGCGAAGAAACATGAATGTGAAATGGTAAGAATTAAGCAACAGCTCAATGAGACGAAACATTTCAACAAAAGAGTGGTGGAAGACCTGGAAAACAAGCTGAAGGAAGTAAAAGGAAAAGTCACTGGGGAAGAAATTAAATTAAAAAGCAGTGTTAGAACTTGTGCACTTAAGTACGAACACCAGATATACGATTTGAAGAAAAAGGTAGTGGCAATGGAAGAACTGAAGAAGAAGCAGGCTTGGACAGTGGCCAAATTAGAAAACAGTATCACGGACAAAAATGCAGAGATCACGAACAAAGACCACGAGATTGCTCTTTTAAAGAGGGGAAGGGCAAATGTAGATGGTGAATTGAGTAAAGAAAAGGAAAACATTGCTCATCTACATGCTTTAGTTAAAGTACTGAAGGGCAAAACAAAGGATCTGGAGGATGAAAATAGGAAGCACCAGGACAAGTTGAAAGAAGAACGTAGTTTGCTATATGTGTCCAATAAACAACATTGGGAATTGAGTGAAACGGTCATGCTTCTCACCAACAAACTGAACGCCAGTGGTTTAGAGCTTAAGCAGCAGAAGGCTGAGGCAAAAAAATGTGAGACATGTCTGCTGCGCATCAAGGAGGAAATACAGGCTTGTCTGTCCGACATTGATGAGCCTAGAAAATTAAAAGGCAGAATTATCAATTTGAAAAGACTATATATAGACGGTGCAAAAGTTATAATGAATGCGAATGATACGATGAGCTTACAGGATGAGGTTAGCATCCTGAAAAAGAAACTTGTTTTCCATGAAAGGATCCAGAAGAATCATGACAAAGACAAGAGGAACTTGGAGAAGGAACGAGCGAAAGTACATGAACGGTTCGATAACACAAGGAGTTTTTTGATAAACGTAATCAATGAAAAGACCATGCAGGACATATTGAAAAACTGAATCCATAGAACTGCCAATGCTCTCCCGTCTGACGTCTAATTCACATCATGGCCTTCTCTCAACAGAGAATTTGTCCCAAGTGTTCAAATTCAGACCCTGCTGCCTTACAAGATGCCGATGGGGCAGCCAGGCTAAAGAGTGACACTTAAAATGAAAGAAAAGATGGCCTTGTAAGATAGCTGTTATGGATAATGATTTACACACAGTTCACAAACACAGACAAATTGTGTTTGTTTGTTTGTTTGTTTGTTTTCATGACGGACACTTGAGTCGATGAAAACAAAGAAATTGTATTTTGAGTATTTTATGTTAAGGTTGGGATAATAATTTAGCAGTCATTTTTGTGCCGTAATGACAGACAGCTGAATTTGTGAATAAAAACAATTTAGTTGAATTCTTGTGTATCGTTAATGTAGCTGGGATTTCGTGTTGAGAGTGGGGTTAAAAAATCTGTCAATTCTTAAATCTCGTAACTTTCACTGTCACAATTAAAGATGATTGGTCGTCCTAGTGGAATTCTGTAGGGGATGGTCCTTGTTTGTGGAAGGAAACTACTTTTCTATTCTTTCAGTCTGTGCTGTCAAAAATCTGCTTTGTGGTTACCTCAAGGCTCTTATCATAGCTGAAGACAGTTGGGATAACATTGCATTCACTAAAGTTGTTATTTTTAACAATATCACCACATTGCCAAATCTCAGCACTTAGAGTAAAGATTACAATGTGAGTACTTTTTTCCTACTTTACTTCTTTACATGTCTGGTTGATTTGCCTGGAGTATAACATGAGGCTACACAATTCAGCTGAAACTGTCATCTATGCATAGATATGGTGACATAGAACATATGCCGTTATTTTGTTTTAGTGTTTTCATACAATTACTATGTGGGTATAAGCCTTTTGGAATAAAGTCATTCATTATGTTTATTTATTGCAGAGGAAAAAGTACGAGACGTTTAGACTGAGACCAACTGTACCCAACTGAAGCTGATCCTACAATGATTTTTTTAGTTCGACCCCAATTTATCAAGAAACGCAGATTTGCTGTAGCTTGTAATGAGCGGTTATCAGTGTGTGTGATTTGATTTGTCAACACATTTTCAGTCTTCTCCATTAATACCCACGCAGGTTTGCTAATGACTTACGAGGCCCTCGTGGTGGAGCGGAGCTGCTTCTTTGGTGAAATGCACTGATAAAATTTACAAAGTGAGCAATAATGGATGAGTAGTTTATACTAGGTGATTAGGCTAATGTGCGTTTAATTGGCAGGAGGGAGCTACTTTTGTCAAGGCATGCAGAATTAATGTGGTAGAGTAGAAAAGAGGTGTTGAGCACCATGCTTTTCAAACAGATAATGAAAAGACACCATGCGACGGCTGCAGACACTTATCATTTCAATGTGAAATTTGGAAAGTCGTTATTTTAATGATTCCCTCCATCAGGTTCAAATTCCCTCTCAGCATGTTTTGTGACTGAACATGTTAAAAAACGTCATTAATGTTTGCACAAGAACACTAACGTACTCTTTCACCTCCTCACATTCCTTCTTAGTCCCACACAGTTTAGATTAATTGTGAGTGGCACTACGTTAACACACACTTTGACCGAACTCGATAGCCTGATCTGATTTGCTCGGAACCTGTAAGTGAAGCCACAGCAAATGAGGTATTGACCTGATTAGAGAGAGGGTATGTAACTGTAGACCAAGCAAACCAGTCAGGGAAAAGGTTAGTGGCATGTTCAGAAAACAAAAGAAAAATCGTCCAAAAAATGTGGCACCATTCTGCATCCCAGCAGCAGCAGTTTACATTGGCACAAATGTAAGTGAGCACTTTGAAGTGACCTGGTATTCAGCATTAATTGGTCACGAAATGTGATCTGATCTTTATCTAAGTCAAAAACATAGAGGAAAAAACTACAGTAGTTTGTGTTTGTATTGAACAAAACCACCAAGTGGAAAAGTTATTGCTCAAAACTGCCTTTGGCAGCAACAACCTTGAACAAACACTTCCAGTAGCTGAGGATAAGACCCGCACGGGAGGATTTTTTGACCATTCTTCCCACAGAACCTCTGCAGCTCTGTCCCGTGTTCTTATGGGATGATGTGGTGTGAACGGCTCTCTGAGGTTAGCCCACAGTGTCTCTAAAGGTTTTAAGGTCCGGTCTCTAACTGGGACACGCCAAGTTTTTTAGTTTACACGTTTAGGGACACTGTCCCTGCTCCATCACCCAGCTTTCTACCAGGCTTCAGCTGGCAGACAGCCACCCATATATATCATCTGGTAAGATTCAGACACATATAAAAAAATATGTGACTGACACCTTAGATTCCTCAAATGAACTTGAAACTCTCTTGAGCACAGAAAATAAACAGCTATGTCTGAAACGCTGTATCTGCTTCTTTGATTATGAAAAAAAAGAAGTTAAACAACCTGGAGCTGAACACACTCAAAACTGTGGAGATGACAGTGGACTTCACGAAGAGCCCCCCTTCGCTGCCCCCCCCTTACCATACTCAACAGCACTATGTCAGGTGCAGACTCCTTCAGGTTTCTAGGATCTACTATCTCCCGAGACCTGAAGTGGGAGTCCAACATCAATACAGTCATCAAATAGGCCCAGCAGAGGATGTACTTCCTGTGGCAGCTCAGGAAGTACAACCTGCCTCAGGAGCTGCTGATCCAGTTTTACACTGCAGTCGTCAAATCTGTTCTCTGCACTTCAATAACTGTCTGGTTTGGATCGGCCACCAACAAGACAGGAACAGCCTCCAACGGACAATCAGGTCTGCAGAAAGGAAAATCTGTGCCGACCTGCCCACCATCCACGACCTGTACTCCTCCAGAGTCAGGAAACGGGCAGGGAAAATCACTGCTGACCCCTCCAACCCTGAACATCACCTGTTCCAACTTCTCCCCTCTGGTAGATGATACAGAACACTGTTCACCAGAACCAGCAGACACAGGAACAGTTTCTTCCCTCAGGCTGTCACGATGTTGAACAGTTGATATCATAGTGACATGAACAATCATCTCATAACCATAAACCCATATTTATAACAGCACCTTCTTGCACAATGCACCATTACACTACTCATGTTTACAATTTTTTTTTATAATTTTTTTTTTATATATACACTTTTTTATCCTGTATATTATAACTAAATGTTATATGTTTGTGTGTACCTGTAAATTGAGCAAGAGTCCAATTCCTTGTAAGTGTTACTTGGCCAATGACACCAATTCTGATTCTGAATCTGATTCTGATTAAAGGCACCAGCCAGCATTTTGGGAAGGAAGTTTGCAACTCCCACGCTGCATTTTTGCAAGAAACATCCAAACATGGATTTCAATATTCTGCTGCATGTGATTTTTGTTGGATGTGGATGAATTCAGCAATGATGACTTTGTGTATCTGTGTGAAAGTGTTGTTTACAGTTTCAACAGCGAGAGAGTGGATGGATGGATGAACATGCACTTAAGAGTGCAAAGAAAAAGCGAGGGCCCTGAAGATGTGTGACGTCTTCCCTTCCAGAGAGTTACTCACATCATTTGAGCAAGAGAGGATAACATGAGAAATGTCGCGAGCTGGAGTCACCACTCATCCTCTACTGAATACGTGATGGGGTTAACGCTGTAATCCACCGAGCTGCCAGGACGTCCCTGAGCTGATCAAATGTCCTAGCTAAGCAAGAATGGATAAGTAGTTTTTTACTCGGTGATTAGACTAATGCGACTCTAATTGGTCGGGGGAGCTGCTGGTGTTGAGGTATGCAGGTCTGAAAGGTAGAATTCCCCACATAGACACCAATACGTCAAGGTTGGCTGAGATCATTTTTACTTTTCCTTGTCAAGATACAGTATGTTTCCCCAAACATGTGTGCTTCAAACACAAGCTCCGAGCATACAGACACTGACTTTCCTGAAATGTGTCCATAAAATATATAATGCATATTCATAATCTGTCCTGTATAGTTTTTTTATTAATTATGTTTTTGTGCTATATGGAAAAGAGGAATGTGATTTATATCAGCAAGTCAAAAAGTCTCCATTCATCCTACAGCTCTATGTTAACAGGTATTTATTTTACTTGAGAAATAATTCACACACCAAACAAAAGTAATTAACACACGAGTTGCTGATCAACTGGTTTTCAGATTACTTCTGAATGTGTCCGTAACAAACCACAACTGAGGCCGCAGTTTGTGTTTTGTCACTTAGAAACAGAAGCACATCTTCTCTGTATCACCAAATACAGTTTAACAGCACCACAACCCTACTACAGCCTCCAAAGTGATTATACGGTTGAATCATGTTTCCCCTTTAGTTTATCTGTTGATAAACTAACCTGCACAATATCCTCTGAACAGACTACTGCTCCTCACAAAACAGTGTCAAGGCACCACTGCTGGCCTTGTTAGAAGAACAACTTTCCCCCTGGGGCTGAGCAGGACATGGGGTTCCGCCTCGGAGGAAACATTTGCAACATTCTGTCACTGTGGTGTCTGGCTGTGATGCAGAGGGAGCTGACGTGATTGAGATCAGTGGCGCAGATGTTTACTCTGAGAGAAAAGCAAAGCTCACTCAGCAGGAAAAAAAACAACCCAAACGGGTCAGGAAAGTCTCAAGTCTTCAACAAAAGTTGAACAAGGTTTTTGTTAAGGTGATAACCTCAAGATGACCCCCTCCATGCTGAAACCACAGATCCCTTTACAACAGAAACTGTGTGCTCCTATGAACTTGACAGACGCACACTCTGGGGATGAACATGAACCTTGTGTATGCATATGTGTGTTTGACTGTTTGTGTATGCTTCATGACAGTCAATCGGTGGGTGCAAATTTGTGAGTTGGATCTGCACTTGCGGGCTGCACGGTGGTGTAGTGGTTAGCACTTTCGCCTCACAGCAAGAAGGTTCTGGGTTCGAATCCCGGTTCAACCCGGGCCTTTCTGTGTGGAGTTTGCATGTTCTCCCCGTGTATGCGTGGGTTCTCTCCGGGTTCTCCGGCTTCCTCCCACACTCCAAAGACATGCAGAATGGGGTTAGGTTCATTGGAGACTCTAAATTGCCCGTAGGTGTGAATGTGAGATCTGTATGTGGCCCTGCGATAGGCTGGCGACCTGTCCAGGGTGAACCCCGCCTCTCGCCCAATGTTAGCTGGGATTGGCTCCAGCGACCCCCCGCGACCCTTAAATGGATAAAGCGGTAGACGATGAATGAATGAATGAATGATCTGCACTTGCAGGAAAAGTTTGACATTTTGGGAAACTATTTATGTTTCTATGCTGCAGCTAGGAGACTGTTGTCCTAGCTTGGCATACAGACTAAAAACAGGGAGACACAGCTGGACTGGCCACGTCCCCCCCAAAACAATGAGCTTTGGCCATGATAACACACACCTGCATAAGAGTTTTGAGCCAATAAGCTACGAGATGAATAAAACAATGATCATAAAATGTTTCATTCAGAGCAAAACAAAATCGGAAAACTGAAAAAAGGGCAAAGGTACAAGACTATGTACATAATTATTTCACAAGCGAATGAACTACTCATCCCATAAGCCATTGCGAATGAATTTTCAACAACTTTAAACCGACAGTTTAGCACACTACTTACATTACATCTCGGAACTCTGTGTTTGGTCAGAAGTCAGGGTTGGTGGGATTACTCTGACTCGACAGGGCATTCGAGTTGCAACCTCCGACTCCGAGTTGTGAAATTTCGTCAAAACCTGACGCCCCAGATCCCTGTTCCGGGTACAATGGAACGTAGCATCACTAGCCGACGTGAAGTTCAGGGGAGTAGTAAGCGTTTCCACGGTAACAGCGATTTCCACCAATCACAGACATCGATGTTATACTTCAGGATTGTGGGTAGTGTAGTATTTCTCAATGACATTGCGAGGATGACACGGACTTATAGCTTCTACATGTGCATGTACCATATTTTCACAACCTCGTAGCTTATGGTGAGTCGACCTTGGATGGTTACGACCTGAGCCGTCTAATGAGAGTCACGACAACTCTGTTCACTCCCATGGACCTTTTTTTCCAGCAAGCATTTTGGACATCCGTTGTCGCGACTCTCATTTGACGGCTCTGGTTACGACATCATGGTCATTGGAAAATATGCATGGGAATTTCACTTCCGGAACTTAGCTGTTGCACTCTATTGTGCTGATATTTAAAATGTTTACAATTTTCACCATCATACTTAAGCATGTTAGCAATGCTTACACTTGCTTAGTGAAATAAGGGGGATTACAGCTGAGGCAGGGGACAATTAAAAACAAACTTCATGGCAATCCATACAGTAATGTGCCAAAAGCTATTCTTTTTGTTTTGACCATGCACAATTCACACAAAACAATTGAATGAGATATGGACAGAAGTGTGTGTGTGTGTGTGTGTGTAATGGCAGTGTCAGGAGCAGGGCCTGAGGTGATGATGGTGCTGAGGGATTAGTAAATGACCCTATATCACTCTTGCTGGTGGAGAAATAACTACTTACTGACATTCACTACGCAGCCATAGCAGGGACGTGTGTGTGTGTGTGTGTGTGTGTGTCTGCTACACAACTACCTGGGGGAGTAATGGGATTTCTGCCTTTGTGTTTGGCGAGAAAAAGACCAATTGTGTGGACTTGCCCTTGACTGCCTCTGCTGCTGGACAACCTGGTGGTTGAAATATAGCTGTTAGGCAAGAGTGTGTGCGTGCACCCAAGGAACTACTTTATTTTCCCTGTATGTGTGTCTGCATATACTTTGGCTTCAGAATTATACTGTGTTCACCACACTTGCACTTTTTGCACACCTTATTGTGTTGTAGATTTAATTATTAATGGATAAAAAAACATTTTTTCCCCCCATCAATCTTCACCCAATAATTCCCATGGAAAACATGTTTTCAGTACTTTCTGCAAATATATTAAAATCTGAAACTGAAATTTCTCATTTACTAAAGTATTTAAACCCGTAATCCAGTAGTATGTCCCTCTGGCAGCCTCTACAAACTTTGTTTTGTCGAGTTTATTCCAGTCTCCCTCGCAGATCCTCTCAATGGGAGGAAAGTGTATTTGTGAACTGACATCATATTTCCGCAGATGTTCAGCAGGGATTAAGTCTGAGCTTTGGCCGACCCAGTCCTGAGCCTCTCCAGAGTTCGCTTGGCTGTATACTGCAGGTCAAAGATGTGCTGAGAGGTGAACTGTTGCCCCAGTATCAGGTCATGCTCTGAAGCCGTTTTTTCTTGATGGACCTCTGTATTTGGCTGCATCCATCGTTCCATCTGACAGTAAACAGTACTTCTTCAAATACTGGTTGAAAAGTTGATTCTGTGGGAGCATCATTACAACCATAGCATTTGTTGACACTAAGAAAAATGTCAAATATTTAAAAAACTTAAAGAAATAGGTGATAAAACAGCACAAATCACACAAATCAACCTCTGTGTCTGTGAGGCTGCCACATATTTTTTTCCCTTCCAGTGTTATTTCCACTCCAACAGACATGACATTTGATTTCCGTTTTATGAGTATCTCCAGGTTGAAGCAGTGACCTGATCTGTGCAGACACCTGTAACAGCCTGTGACTGGTGTCGGACACTGATTCAGTGATGCCTCAAGTCAAGCGCTTGCCTAAGGAAATCAAACTGGAAATGAAAATGGGTTGTTAGAAGAAGCAAGAGGGAAACTGTCTTGGCTACGTTGTCATGAGCTGAACAGGACCTGTCTGAGCTGTCTCGTGATGAATTTCCTACCTTGAAACGACATGAGTAGCCAAATAATATTGAAGCCTTCAGTATTTTAGACGACTTATAAAATTGCCAGACTATACTTGGTAAAATATATTTTTATAAATACTGTTACACTGCACAAAATCTGTGTTAAAACAGCTCTTTCACAACAACTGAAAGCCACAAAATTAGACTTATGATGTAGTTGTCGACTGGTACTTAAATTTGGACTAGTGATATGCGATACCACTGATTGTCTTTCTGATCTGATATCAAGTAAACACGAAGGCGGTACCACCGATGCTAATGTGTTCAGAAAAGTTAAATAAAAAAGTAAGCTTTGTCCAACTCCTCGCCACATAAGGCAAAGACTACTCTCAATTTTCCACTATTAAATTGAACTGTAATGAATTTAATCATGTTTTATCCTCACGAAGCACTTTGTGACTGGTGTCTATGAAAGGTGCCATACAAAAAAAGATGACTTACTTACCTGCAGTGTTGTTTATTCTTTGATCAGAAAGAATTCTCAGATGCAGCAAAAAAGTGTAGAAAAATGTCATCAAACTGTATCAATAAACAGTGCATGGTCTAACACTTCCATCCAAGACACCTCTGGATACAACCTGTCGGGACGCGGTGATTGAAACTGCCCTTTCAATCTGCTGTCAAGGAAATGTGATGCGTGAGAAAAATACAGATTAGACTGATCAGCAGGTGAATGTGCATCTGTCTAAGTGAGGTGCTCCCAATTAAAAAACCCAGCGAAATCAACAGCTATGGATTACATCATTTTAAGATTTGATACAAGATTATAATTGTTAGTATTATTTAGCTAAGTTTATCAGCCCATCTGTCTGTCTGCCTGAACTTCCTGAGATGGAACTGTATGTACTCTCTCTCCCTCTCTCTGGGTCCTCAGCGTCAACCCCAAATCTTTTACCAGATGACTGAGCTGTCACTCACTCAGTATTCGGTATAGTGTGAATGTGTGTGTGAATTGAGGGTATAATACATGCAGGACTCAGACACTGCCACACACTCGGGCTGTTTTTTTATTTAAAATTTGAACATTTATTTGAATGTAGGTAGAGAAGTTCATTTTCAATCTGTAATGACCTCTTTAAAATTTAAAATATACAGTCTATTAGTATCAGACCATCTGAGGTATATCCACATAC